>NW_027187325.1:4861790-4913886 GCF_028583685.1 Petaurus breviceps papuanus | reverse complement strand
TCATAACTACTCTGATGGCTTTCACTTTCTGGTTTTGGGACTCAGTCTTTTGGTATCTTAATAAATTTTCTAGTTTATTTCCTCATATGGCAAACATGATGTATTTTGTAATGGATAATTATATCAGCATATTTGTAATCTCTATAGGCATTGTGAATATGGCATTGCTGATACAGCTACTAATTAGAAAACTATAATTTTCCTTGAAATAGGTGATGGGACATTTTCTAGGATGGTGAGAGAGTATGTGAGTGGAGTAGAGGGCATGTATAGGAGAGATGTAATAAAGGTAGAAACAAGGATATTTTACAAGAGATGGAATGCATGAAGTAAATACTAAGCAAGAGTCAAGGATGACACAGAGGTTGTGAATGAACCCAGGTGACTGATACAAAGGTGGTGACCTCAAGAACAATAGAAAATTTGGGAAGCGGAAGAGAAATTTAGGGGACAAGGTGTTAGTGATTATTTTAAATGCATTTAGCTCAAGATGCCTACTAGATATCTATTTTCAGATGCACAAAATGTAGCCGAGAATGTAAGATTGGCCTTTAGGAGAGAATCTAGGACTGGGGAAACTACATCTAGGAATCATCTGCATTGGAGATAATAAATTAAGCAGGAAGAATTAACATAATCACCAGGAAATATATTTGGGGAGGGAAGAGCACCCCTTCCCCCCATAAAGCCTAATAGTGAGTTTGACATGAATGAAGAACTATCAGAGGAAACTGAGACAGAAGAGATCTATTTCATAAAAAACTTAAGAGCAGAAAACATTGAGGAAAATAAACTTATCAACAATGCCAAAGGCTGAAAAGAGGTCAAAGAGGATAAAATTTTAGGAAAGAATACTAGATTTCCCACTAAAGAAATCATTGGTAATCTTGTCATCCATGCTTAATCAGTTGCCGTGTTCAGTTTTTTTTTTGTTTTCAGAAAGTCATAAGTTTTAGAGTTGGAAGTGTCTATTTTTAATTCAGTAATTTAATAAAGATTAAGTGCCTACTATTGTGTCTGGCACTGTGCTAAGAAATGGGAATGTAAAAAAGAGGAAATAGACAACCCCAGCCTTCAAGGAGCTGACAATTTAATGTGGGGAAAGGAAAACATACAAACGAATATGTCTATATGTGTATATATATGTATACATGCATATATTCATGCGTATATATGTGTTTGCATGTGTATGTAGATATGTATATAAAGCAAAGTATATACAGGATAAAAAGAAAATAATTAACAGAGTAAAGACACTGGAATTATAATAATAATAGCTAGATTTGCTTAACACTTTGCTAATTTTATCCTCCCAACAGCCCTGGGAGCTTGGTAATATGATTAACCCTGTTTTACAGATGAAGTAAGTGAGCCACCAAGCATTTAAGTGACTTGCCCAAGGTTACACAGCTAACAATGTGAGACTGGATTGGAATTCAGGTCTTCCTGACTCCAAGCTTAGCACTCTATCCACTGGATCATGTAGCTGCCTTATTGTGTCCAGTCCCATTTCACAGAAAAAAGAAACTTCTCCAGCTTATTTTAGAGATCAAAGAGTAAGATTGACTTGCGTACATTATAGAGACATTAAATATCACAGGAAGCATCCCAATCTCTGTGTTATAACTACGAATCCATTGTTCTTTCTTCCATACTGCATGGCCTCCCATGTAATCTTTGAACTAGAAGATATATTACAGAACATTGAATTTTTATTTTACAGATAAGGAAACTGAAGTACAGCCATGGACAGTGACTTACTCGTGTTTGTACAGCTAGTTAGTGGTAAATGTAACTGGAATCTATATCTCATGACTCTAGTGCAATATTCTTACCCCTACAGCATGTTGTTCCCTGGTCCTCCCTCTTTTGTAGCTTCAGGATAGGGAGCAGTGAAGCAGAAAGCTTTATTTTTCAACATACATTGTGCATGCACATGTCTCTGACTGGTAGTTGTGATGAGCAAACTGTCAGTGCAAAACATAGTGAAAATTCTAGTATCTCCCAGAAATGAGGACTTCATATTCAGTAATGCACTTTCCTTGTTGGCAGCTATATTTGTTGAGCTAAAATCCTACCAAAATAATGAGGCTAGAAAGTCTTTAAATTGAAGTAGAGATAGCAAAGTTAATTTCTAAATATCTCAGAGGCTTTTTCTTGAACTTGTGCCAGTTGTTACACAAATCTCTCCATCCTTTTCTGCTCTTATTTTTACCCGCTATAAACCCTTTTGCTACTATAACCTCATCAACTCTTCCATCCCATTGCTAATTCATCATGTTGTAAATGACATGTTTTTGTTCAGTCTTCTTTCATTTGTATTTGAATTTGTGACCCCATTTTTTGTGGCAAAGATACTAGAGTGGTTTGTCATTCCTTCTCTAACATATTTTACAGATCAGGAAACTGATACAAACAGGGTTAAATGACTTGCCCAGGGTAGTAAGTGTCTGAAGACACATTTGAACTCAGGTCTTTCTAAATCCAGGTCCAGTACTCTGTCATCTAAAACTTTTAATGACACCTCCTGGCCTCTTTGCTTTTTTACAAAGTAGTAATTATTTATATTGCCATTCAAGGCCCTACATCATCTGAACTCAAACTGATTCTAAAAATTTATCCGTTTGGCATATAACTTTGTATTGTACCTTCTAGTCATGGAAGTTGAAGAAGCAATCCTATAGTGACTTAGTTAATGTCAATATGGTCTGGTAGAAATGTCACTGAATAGGGAATTAGAAGTTTTGAGCCCCTACCCCCAAGGTACCACTTCAACTACTGACTCAGTTTCCTGGGCTTTAAAAAAGGTAAAACTTCTTCATTTCTAGTCTAATTCATGCCTACCTCATTTTTTCCCTGTCTTTTTTCATATCATTTTTCCTTTGATCATTTTTGGAGTTTCATATAGAGTTCTAGTCGAAATATAAAACACATTCCCTAATAGAGTCACATCTGGAAAATCATATCATACAGCACTTAGATGTTCAATAAATATTTGTGAAAGGAGTGAATGGTCATTAATAGAATCATCAATACATTTGTTAAGCATTTACTATAATAATAATAGATTAGTGTAGTGCTTTAAACTTTACAATCCACTTTACATATGCCATCATCTCATATGAGCCTCATAATTTCCCCCTCAGATAGACATTGCAGGAATTATTTTCCACATTTTACAAGTAAAGAAATTGAGGTTCATTGACAAAAGTCATAGACTTTTGGTGCCATAGAACTTGAGGAGGCAGGGAGCTCACAGACATCTAGTTCAAAGTCTTCACTTTACAGATCAGGAAACTGAGCTTGGAATGGAAGTCTAGTGACTGATTTGTAGTAATGGTAACAAAACAGGGGAAAATGTAGTTCACTTAGAAATCAGAAAACTTGGATATTAATCTAACCATATCCATTTCCTCCCACTCTTTGACAAGCTATCTAATATCTTTGCATCCCAGTTTCCTCATCTGTAAATGGGGCTAATCATAATTTCATTGCTTATTTCATTAGTTAGGAGACTCAAAATGGGTATCTAAGAAAGTGCTTATAAATTGTAGCATGATAAATGTTAAACATTATCACTTATTGTTAATTATCATTTGATATATTGTCATTTATTAAAAAGAGCTAATATTATTTTGAGTAGAATACACTGTTATTAGTATCCCTTTGCCTAATATAAACAATGCTGGAGGTAGTGGACTGGACTGGACTGAGTTAGGAAAACCTGGAGACTGAATCTTAGCCTGAATTTTCTCATCCATATGGTACAATATTAAATTGGCATACAACAAAGTTGTGAAGAAAGAAATTCATAAAACCCTTACTTACTAAATGTGTGTTATTATGAATTTGAGCTATTATGTATATATATATTTTTAAAGGATTCTAGTTCTAATTGATTTTCAACCAATATTAATCAACCAATATTAAAAGTGAAACTTCTCTATTCTCATTTCTTTAACATATTGGATTTTGTATAAACACAAAAATAGTATGGCCAGCTACTCTTCTTTCTTTGGGATATCTCTGAGTGAGAAGTTAAGCAGCATCATTCCTCCTTGAACTTTTAAGCATTCTGCATGTACATGCAAAAAGAGGCAACCAGGTTTCCTGAAGTAAGGAAATACAATGGGTTATCTAAGGAAGCCCACAAGGAGAGAAGGGAACGAGCATTTAGGAAGTGCCTACTACATCCAAGGCATTGTGCTAAGGGCTTTACAAATATTATTTCTTTTGAAACTCACAATGACTTTGTGAGGTAGATGTTATTTTATACCAATTTTATAATTAGAGAAACTGTGGCAGACAGAGTTTCAGAGACTTTCCCAGGGCCACAGAACTGGTAAGCTCTAAGAACAGATTTGAGCTCACATCTTCCTGACTCTATGTCCACTATTTTATCCACTGTGCCACCTAGTGGCCTAAGCAGATGGGAAGACTGATGGGAACACATAGAAACTCTAGTCTTAGAAGGGAGAAGAGAATCTTTCCAGTTCTTTCTTTCTGGTATTTTAACAAACATTAATTAACAATCATTTATTATGATAGATTCAAGATGGAAAAGTAGAGGAAGCAGTATAGCCAAGCTTTCCTTGATTTCCAATCCAATTCACTTTTAAAGTAATGCCTCAAATACAATTCTGGAGAAGTAGAGTCAAGAAAAGGTTGGGATGAGACATTCTTTCAGCTCAAGATGACGTAGATCATAAGAAGTCTGTGAAATGGGGGTGAAAGCTTGCCCAGAAATAACATGGATACAACATCGGTGGAGGAACTTGGTAGTGGCAATAGAAGTAATAGCTAGAGATGGTAAGAGAACTGCGCTAATGGACAGAAATGGATTTATGAGGGTTAGTTGTGCTAGCACTGGTTACAGGACTTGACACTAGAAATTCCATTGAGTATACCTACTCCTGGGTCATAGTACAACAGCAGAGAGGAGTACTTTTGGTTTCAATGGAGCAGGATCCCTGAGGAGCAGCATCGATTGCAATCTCAAAGGATCTGTGACCCTTCCTGGGTAAAGACCAGAGTGTGACCAGGAAAGCACTAAACACACTTCTCTTCAGATCATATGACTTTGGAATCACTAAAAATTTTCAAAACTCCATAACTACCTCTGAAAACAGCAATGCAAAAAAGCCTGAAACTTGGGATAGTCTCCATCTGCAACCACCAAAGTTGGGGAGAGAACCCATCTTTAACATAAAGTTCAAAGTCTAGAAAAAGACTGAAAAAATGAGCAAACGTCATTAAAAAGACCATATGGTACAATTATGACAGGGAAGATCAGGACGCAAACTCAGAAGAAGACAATTATGACACAACATTTACAAACAAGACTTTAGAAAGGTGAATTAAATGTGATCCCAACTAGAATTCCTGGAAGAGATTAAAAAATATGCATTTGCAAAATCATCAGTGGTAGAGGAGAAATTGGATAAAAAATTAAAACAAAAGAAAAATTATGAGAAGAAAATTAACAAGTCCGCTAAATTGGCAAAATATAATGAAGAAAATAGCTTCATTGAAAAAAACAGAATTGGCCAAATGGGGGATAAGTAATAACTTTAAACTCACAGGATTTGAGTTTAAAATCAGATTGATTTCTATTTCAAACTGAAAATGAAACAAGCTATAAGAAAAAAATATCTTATCTACTTATGTCTTGTCCGAGTGATATATTAATGAAAGAACACACTATTATCTTGAGGAAGAGATGATGTAAAAAAATCATGCCATATGCATTTGGACTAGGTAAGCTTTCCATATCTTGTCCCTATGCTATCCCTTTTGCGAAAATGTTTCTTTTGTGAGACTTTCTCCATTAAAATCCTAATTCAGCATTCTATTGTGATGTGGTAGTAGCATTGGGTCCAAAGTTTTATCAGGGGAGTGGACCATTGAAAGGTCCTATTACCAAGCTCAAAATTTTTACTAAAAACTGTAGTCTCTAATTACCAACCGAGTTAATTGACACTAAGTTTCTTAACAGATAGTTGGCCTACCAGTGACACCTTTTTAATTTATGAAGGTCTCTGCTAAGGTATGGAGAGATACTTTGAATCCATATCCATCAAATTAATACCTACACTGATGTAGTCAATGATTCCTTGAAGTATTGAACTCTCTCTCTCTCTTTTTCTCTCTCTCTCATTCTCTCCATCCTTTAATACTTCCCCATCTCTTCCCCTCATTTATTTCATGTTAACATTCAACAGGTTACTGCAAAGAGAAAGTCTGCATGATGTTTATCAAATCAAGTTCACATTTCCCTTTCCACTGCTCTCCCCCCCCCTGAAAAAAAGCCCTGGATTGTTTTTTAGAGGAATAGCCCTACACATATGAAAATAAGCAGCAACCAAGCAACAAAGAGAACTAAAACCAGCCAAATAGAATGATTTTTTTAATAATAAAATTTGTATGACAAGTGAAAACTTTCAAAATGCACTTACTGAGCATATAAAATATATTCACCAAAAAATATAACTTTTTAGTTACAGAGCAGTTGAGACATGAATATATAATTATCTCATTAACATAAGGAACCATTTATTTAACAACCACAATGAAAGGAATAAAAGAATGAACACAAAAGCATCAGTGCAATATATACACAAAAGATGACTAAAAGAAAGTCAGAGAAAGATTCAAATTCTGGTGGCAAAAATTAGAAAGCATTACAATTTTTGTTATCCACCATGAATAAAAGACATGGAAATACACAGTGGTGTGATGAAAAGGGCTCTGGATTTTGAAGCAAAGGAAGTATCTGTACATGAAATTTTGATTTATCTCTTAACCAAGCTAAGTAAGTACCCAAGTGATCTTGGGAAATATCCCAGCCTTCAAGTAATTTATATTTCAATAAAAGAGACAAGATGAATATACATAAGCTAATAAAGATCATTTACAAAATACAAACAAGACAATTTCAAAATGAAAGGCATTAAGAGTGGAAGGGATATGGAAAGGCTTTGTTCAGAATGTGATGTGCTGCAGTTGTTATTAAGGAAACAACTGATTCTAAGAGAAAAGGTCCCTCACTCCAGTCATGGAAGACAGCTTCTTCACAAAGTAGGAGAAGGGTGGGGGCAGTGGAGGCTGTGAGAAGTAATAAGAAGGCCAAGTTGGATGAACTGTAGAATATGGAAAACGGAGTAAAGTTATAAGACTAAAAAACCAGATTGTGATCAGGTTGTCCATAGTCTGTCTTCAAATGCTAAACAGAAAGTATTATTTTCTCCTAGATTTAAAGGAGATCCATTGGATTTCATTAAACAGTAAGTACCCTTTAAAGGATACTCAAGTATTACTATCAATGAAACTGACACATATGAAGTACTTTGCCAACTGTAAAGTAAATTGTGTGAGTTATTTTGATTTTTCCTGTTATAAGCACATGGAAAAAAGTAGTAGGGGACCATGCATTCACCAGAAAAAGAAAAAAAAAGGATTAATTGTATCTTCACAGAATATTAGATGTTATGTTCGATACCTAGTACTTGTGCCACTTTTCACTCATACCCATTGGGCACTAGGCTTTTCTGATTGCTCGCTCCCTCGTCCTCTTCCTCCTCCATGCTGCCACTGTATTAAATCATTTGAAATCTTTACGTCACATGTGAGGTGATTTAGTGAGCAATTTTTGAGGTGGTTGCAATATACACAGTTAAATTGTCTTATTTCTCACCCCACCCCCACAAAACTTTAAATAGAGCAAATACTTGACAGATCAATGGCAAAATCCTCTCTGAATGAAAAAGGAAAGTCCATCAATCAAATCTAAATCAGAGTGAATGGCTTAAATTTGCTCTATTTAGAGATGAAATCTAAGCATTTGAATATATACAGAATAAAATATATGTCCTTTATAATACTTAGCAGCCATTCGCTTTCAGTATGACAGTAATACAGCCTAATATTCGGTTTCATTTTGTAGAGATATATCTCATGAAATATTTTCAAAAGTGTTTTACACCCTGAAATGGTTGGATAGCAATTCTAATAAAAATAATTTGAAAGACAGTAATTCTTAAGGTAAGTAAAAGACTAAAAAACCCAAGGTAAGGGAAAGGCTGAGACACTAAGAAGAAGGCTATGTGTCTAGGTTGAATGTGGAACTACCTGCTTCATAGAATTGTAGATTTAGGGCTTTAAGAGGGCTCCAGGGGGGCAGAGTCAAGATGGCAGAGTAGAAACAGGACTTCCATGGGGTTTTGGCTTCCACCTCCCCCAATTCATGTAAAAGGTGACTCTGAAGAAACTTTGGTGCTACAGAACCCACAAAATGACACAGAGAAACTAACCACCTGCTGAGGACAGCCTGGCAAGCCAGCAGGAAGCATCCAGGTCAGCACTCTGAGAGCCGACCTCAGCCCAGCTAAAGGTGTAGGTTTTAGCCTCAGGGTGAGCCTGACCATCCAACAGCTGGAGGGATTTCAGATCACCAGCAGCTGTGGTGGTTTCCAGAATTATCAATGCATAGATGCTAAGGACAAAGTGAGAGGTCAGTGCAGTGTGGACTTTGGTATTGGTAGTTTGGGTGTGTGGTCAGCCTTTGCCCCTGGGGCAAGAAGCCACTGAGGTGCAGCAGCCCTGCAGCTGTCACCACATGGCTACTTCAGCTCCTGGCCTGCAGATTGTAGGGGGAGCAAGAAACCAGTCTGAGGAGTAATCACTCTTGCTTTAACCTGATGGGATCTGGATTGCTGTCTAGGGTGGAGGTCCTGGGGTGAGCAAACAGCTTTCCAGAGCATGTGGAGGCTTCAGAGAAGCCACCCAACTAATACCTTCAGCAGCTGAGAAAACCACAGCTATTAGGATGAAGCTCTCCTGTCTGGTAGCAGAGTCCTACTGTGGCAAAAAGCTCAAAAGTCAAGTAATTGAGTGGCAATATGAGTAAATGAGGTAATCAAAGGAAACAGAGGAATCCAACATTAGACGCCTGTTTATGGGACAAAAATGATGAAAGCATGGAACAGGAGGAAGACAGTGAAGTCAGAACTCCTGCACAACAAGCTTCCAAGAAAAATATGAGCTGGTTACAGGCCATAGAGGACTTTAAGAAGGATTTTGAAAAACCAAATAAAAGAAGTGGGGGAAAAATTGGGAAGAGAAATGTGAACAATGCAAGAAAATAATGAAATGAGAGTAAACAACCTGACTGAAGAAAATAACACCTTAAAAAATACATTAACTCAAATGGCAAAAGAGGCTAGAAATGGAAATGAGGAGAAGAATGCCTTAAAAACCTAAATTTGCCAGATGGAAAAAGAATCTCAAAAGCTCACTGAAGAGAATAATTCCTTCAGATTTAGATTGGAGTAAATGGAAACTAGTGACTTTATGAGAAATCAAGATACCATTAAACAGATCCAAACAAATGAAAAAAATAGAAGGCAATGTGAAATATCTCACTGAGAAACCACTGACCTGGAAAATAGATCCAGGAGACATAATTTTAAAATTATTGGACTACCTGAAAGCCATGACCAAAAAAAGAAACTAGAAATCATCCTTCAAGAAATTCTCAAGGAAATTTTTCCTGATGTTTTAGAACCAGAGGGCAAAATAGAGGTTGAAAGAATCTACCTGAAAAAGATCCCAAAAAGAAAACTTTTAGCAATATTATAGCCAGTTCCTGAATTCCCAGATCTTGAAGAAAATATTATAAGGAGCCAGGAAGAAACAATTTGAATATTTTGGAAACACAATCAGGATAACACAGGATCTGACACCTTCCACATTGAAGAATTGAAGGGCTTGGAATATGATATTCCAGAGGTCAAAGGAGCTTGGATTAAAACCAAGATTCACCTAACCAATAAAGCTAAGTATCATGTTTCAATGGAATACAGGATGGACTTTCAAGCATTCTTGATGAAAAAACCAGAGCTGTATAGAAAATCTGACATTCAAATACAAGAAGCAAGAGAAGCATGTGAAGGTAAACAAGGAAAAGAAATCATAAGGAACATATCAAAGTTGAGCTATTTACATCCCTACATGGAAAAACAATAATTGTAACTGATGAAACTTTCCTCAATATGAGAGTAGTTGAAGGGAATAAAATGTATACACACACACACTTACATATATACATGCATATATTTCTATATAGGAGGGTATATGGGCATATGAAAACATATGTGAATGTGTGTATATATTTTTACAGGTATACATAGATAGAGGGCACAGGACCAATTGAATAGCAAGGGATGCCACTTAAAAGGTGAAATTAAGAGGTGCAAGAGGAATATAATGAGAGGAGATGGGGAGAGACAGAATGGAGTAATCTATATCGTATAGAAGAGGCAACAAAAATGGTTACAATGCAGGGGAAGGACAGGAAGGGGAAAGAGAATGGGTCAACCTCATTCTCATTTAATTTGGCTTAGGGAGGGAATGACATACACACTAAATAGCATATCTCACCCTACAGGAGAGTAGGGGAGAAGGAGATGAGAGGGGGGATAATGGAAAGGAGGGCAGGCTGGGGGGGAGGGAAGTTGGAACCACCCACTTTTGAAAAGGGACAGGATCAAAGCAGAGAATAGAACAAGTGGGAAGTGGAATAGGAGGGAGGGAAATATAATCAGTCTTTTACAATATATCCACTATGGAAATGTTGTGCATATCCACATATGGTACAATCTATACTGTATTACTTATCTTCCCAGTAAGGGTGGGTGACAAGGGAGGAAGGAAATGACTGCAAAGTTTTAAACTCTAATGTTTAAATATGTGTATATAATAGTCTATGTATATGTATATATATACATAGACTATTATCAATACTATTTTATATGTAACTGGGAAATAAGATATACAGGCACTGGAGCATAGAGATCTGCCATGCCCTATTGGAAAGTTAAAGGGGGTATGGGAGAAGATATGGAAGAGAGCACATTGGAGGAGGGGATATCCAGTGGGATCGCTATTTTGGGGTGCTTGGTAGGGGAAAAATGGGGAGAAAATTTCTAACTGAAAATCTTGCAGAAATGAATGATGTAAACTAGAAATTAACAAAGCATTTGATTTAATTTTTTAAAAAAGAGGCCCCCAAAGCACTCTGGTTTATACTGTCTTAAATTATGGTGCAGGGCCTATTTTTTTGTTAATTAAGCACTTATTTATTAAGCAGCAAGGCACTGTCTCAGGTGCTGGGACAAAATGAAAATAAAAAATATTCTGTACCCTCAAAAAGCTTACTTTCTTTTGATGAAAGTAAAGGTGTACGATGAAACATGTTCTCCCTAAAAATATGCCTCAATCTGTTTTGTAAATCTATCATTTCTCTAACTGGAATGGGCAACACTTTCATCTTCTGATTTTATCGCTTCTATAATGATCAGAATTGAGTCTTTCAAAGTTTTTTGTCTTTACAATATCATTCCTATTGTATTAATTATTCTGGTTCCATTTGCATCAGTTTATACATGCTTTTCTAGGTTCCTCTGAAACTATTCCATTCATATCTTACAGCACAATAGCATTAAATTGTATTCATATATTATAATTTGTTCAGTCATTTCCCAGTTGATGGATATACCCCCATTTCCAATTATTTGTCATTATAAAAGGAGCTGCTACAAATAGTTTTGCACATGTAGGTCTTTCCTCTTTATCTGATATCTTTGACGGTATAGACCTAGAGGCAGTATGTCTGGGTAAATGGGTTTATACACAGCTTGATAGTTTTGGGGGGCATAGTTCTAATTTGTTTTCTAGAATGTCTAGCTAGATCAGTTTACAATTCTAACAACAGTGTATCAATGTACCTGCTTTCCCATAGCCCCTCCAGTATTTGTCATTATCTTTTTTTGTCAACTTTGCCAATCTGATGGGTAATACATTAGTGTTCTTTTAATTTGAATTTTTCTTTTCTTTTGTATTTTAATAGTATTTTTATTTTCCCCCCAATTACATGTCAATGCAATTTTTAGCATTCATTTTTACAAAATATTGAGTTCCAAATGTGCTGAGTACCACATATTTACATATTAATCACAGTTGTGAAAGAAGAACAGATCAAAATGGAAAAAAAAGAATAAAGGAAGTGAATAAAAGTGTGCTTTGATTTGCATTCAGATTCCATCAGTTATTTATCTGGATGTGTATAACAATTTCTATCTTGAGTCTTTTGTATTTGACTTGGATAACTGTGCTGCTGAGAAGAGGTGAGTTATTTATAGTTGACTATCACACAATGTTGCTGATACTGTGTACAAAGTTTTCCTGGTTTTGCTGATTTCACTTTGTAACAGTTTGTACAAGTCTTTCCAGGATTTTTCCCCCCTGAAATCTGCATGCTAATCTTTTCTTATTGTATAATAATATTCTATTAAATTCATATACCCCAGCTTGTTCAGCCATTTCCCAATTGATGGAAATACCCTCAATTTCAATATTTTGCTGTCAGAAATATTTTTTATACATGCAGGTCCTTTTCCTTTTTGTATGCCCTCTTTAGGACATGGAACTTTCTGGAATAACAGCTATAGAAGAGATCATAAAAAGGAGACATTTAAGTAAGGTACACAGGACTTTCTGTGCACCCAGTACTTTGCTTTTATGAGGTTTTTTTTAATATAAGAAATGTCTATTGCAAAAGAGACATTGATATTTCAAATAGACAAGTTATATAGAGATAGATAGATAGATAGATAGATAGATAGATAGATAGATAGATAGATAGATAGATAGATAGATAGAAAATTTCACTTTTGGAAAGGGTTCAACCATAAGAGTTTATTATAAATCATTGCTCCTGGAGGAGTGCCAACTGGAACAAAGGAGAAAAAGACACAAAAGAGGGACTTCCCAATTTAATAGCACATGACCATAGGCAAGTCACTTACAAATTACTCAAACTCTTTATAAAAAAACAAAAACAAAACACTACTCCAGGAAGTGTCTTGGGGGTACAACTTATTTTACTTTTGTAGCATAGTGCCCTCAGGAACTTTCACAGCTTTTGTTGTTGATGATGTTGATGATAATGTGCTTTGATTTTTAGTAATAATGACTAATACCCCCTTCAAAAGCAAATCAATCATCCATATCATGGAATGGGGAAGCCAGTGGAAAATTAAGATAGTATGAGTGAGAGCGATGTGCAATGCTGGATATGAGTGTCTTGAAATTGTAAGAGTATATGTCTTGAACTATTAGGAATCCTGAAACTGGAATGAATTCTGAAGACATTGCTGATTAAGTAAGTGTCCCATTCAATGGGATATATGTGTGTATACATACATCTATATCTATATATGTCTATAATCTATGTCTATCTATCTATCTATCTATCTATCTATCTATCTATCTATCTATCTATCTATATCTATCTATCTGTCTGTCTGTCGGTCTGTCTCTCTATTGCCATATAATTGTAGACTGACAACTGAAAACAGTTGCGATGCCCAGCTTGGCATGGAGGATAGCTATGGGAGTGTCATTCCCTAGTGTTCTGGTCCCATAAGAAGTTGAGCTATGTTAGAGCAAATTATACATTGAAATAGTCTACATGCTAGAAATGTTTCAGCACAGATGCCATTTTCCCTAAAGTAGGAAAAAAAACACAAATGAGTTTGAAATAGATAGAATTATTTTTTATATAAGTACCATATAATAACAGAAGTGAAAAAAGGTCTTAACTGCTTTTGGCAAGGACTTAATACTGTCTTTTGTCAATGATATTCTCAGTTTTAAATTGCATAGGTCAGTGTTGGAAAATAATGAAAAGTAATAATTACTAAGCCTAAATTAGGTGAAATGAATGGGAATTAAGACACAAATCTACATAGAGGCAAGTAACATAATCTGAAGCCATTGTAAAGCAATATTTTACATACATGTCTACATACATATGTTTGAGCAATACAAGGTGTTACAGTATTTCTCAAAATTCTATTTAATGAAAAGTATAGCAAAATTAACACAAATGTCCTGAATAATTGTGAAAAGATGAAGAGTGTATTTAGAAGGAAATTCTGAAAAGAAAAAAAAAACCTGAGAGTGAAAGCTCAAATCCAGCTAACAAAACAATTATGCCAAAATAGAATTACTATTTTATAGGCTGATGCATGTTGAAATCATTACAAATAAATTAATTCTTTGGCCATATATGACAAAATGTAAAAGATATTTCAGAACCCAAACACAAAAATATATCATGTGGCTGTTACCATGGCAGAGATCACAAACTATAAAAAGTAGACCTATCTTGGAATATTCCTCATATTTGACAAGGATCAAATAATTTTGTGGCAGAAATAGGTTTGGAAAACTATTAAAGGCCTATATAAAATCTATGTAAAAGTTATATAACTATCCAGCCAATATATATACTAGAAAACTTGAATGTCAAATTCTCCAATTAAAAGTAAAAAAGAAAGAGGTGAAATGGAATCCAGGTACAAAAGTACACCAGAAATACATGATACTCTTAATCAATAATTGAAAGGAAAAGCTAAAGGTTATGTTTATACAAGGAATCAAAGCAGAAGAAAGAATAAACTAAACAATTCAATATCAAACAAAAAACTATGCTATAAAGGTCGAGAAGCAACCCTGAAGACAAAGAGGAGACCTGAAAGAGAATGTTGAGACTTTCTTATGTTTTATATGGCAGAATTCCAACTAACCACAAGTACAATTTGGATCAAATGTGAGATTTAAACTTGTGTACAATTAATATACGAAATAATGGAACAATTATAACAATGGAGGTGACTAAAATTCTAATTTCTCTGTAAAGTAAAAAGCAGCAACTCAAGATATGAATGATTAATTGTTGTTTCTAACACTTCACAGTGCTAACACTTCATGAATTACTAGCAAATCACTGTATCCATTTTCTCTCATTCACAAGCAAAATTCCATTTTTCCTAATAGGAGACATTTATTAATAAAACATGAAAATACCAATGATCTCACCAAATAAAAGTCACATGTGGATTTATGTACTTTATGCAATAGATTAATAGTTTGTATTACTCAAACATATATGTGTGTGTGTATACACACACACACACACACACACACACAAACACTTATATTGCAGTAGAAGGGAGAAGAATATACCGAAAAATTCCAAGAATACAAAGAAAAATTCTCCATCAAATAAGCAAATATTTAACATGCCACCCAAAAGCACCATAACACTTACAGTTGAGCTATGACTCTCTTGGCTTATTCGTAAAATGTAAATATGTAAAAAAGATCCAAACATGGTAAAAATGGATGAAAATGGGATATGTAGAGAAATTGTTCTCCATTTAAAATTCTCTACCAACACAATATAAAATGCAGTATCTTTCAGCAGATATTTTAATTCACATTTTGCCTTTATTTGTATCCCCAGTACTTAAAAAATTGTCTGATTAATAGCAATCAATTATAAATTCCTTCTGATTAACTGATTGGCAATAAGTACATTTTATTATGACTACTTTGTAGAACTCAGTATGGTTTTCATTTCAAAGAGGAAGTCACGGAAAAATATTGACATGGAGGACACCAATTTATATGGATTCACTCCAAAGTGTCTTTTGAAAAATAATTTCCAAAGTTATCAAAATATTTTTGGCAACTCAAGAAGTATAAAATTCCTTAATGTGCAGAAATGCAAAGAATACTGATCACTTTCATCTTCAACCTGAGGATCAAATTCAGCCAGTAGATGAAGAAACTAATTAAAAATATCTTATCTTTTTCCAGATAATGCATTGAGCATAATGACATACATGGAAAATATTGGAGTGGTATATGTGAAAGGTGATCAGAATCCTAAATTCAAAACTTAACGGAAAAAATTCTTATGGAACAATTGACAGCTATGCAGTACCAACCCTAACATACTTTTTGCATAGTAAAGTGGACAAAAATTGTCTTCAAGATATCCAAAGAAAAACTCTAAATTTCTTGTAATTTGGATATTGTAAGCATTCAGTGTGACAACATATATTTTAACAAGTGACCGAGTTCTCAATAAAATTTTTGGTTTGGGTTTTGTAGCACCATATTTATTTTGTCTTGGTTTAAAAAATATTGAGTTTCTTGAATGTGACTTCTGGTCATGTATATCTGGGTATCTAAATGTTAGATTTTTGTCTCCAATCACAATATGCAGGACAATTTGCATAATCTTATTATCTGTATTGATAAATAAATCAGGTCTACTTCAGTATAATTTTTCTGTCATTTTTAGTGACAATGACCTGTTCCTGAATCATTATCTCTCCATTTCTATGAATGCATTTTTGAGACTCATTCATTTGTCCAGCACTTCATTGTGAACATATTGCTGGTTGAGTTTATATTCCAATCACCCATGGAGTCTTTTGATTCTGCTCTTGGAGTTTAGCCATTTCATAAGCTGAATATCACTTTAAATTGATTTGATAAGTCCAGTAGTTTATACCTGCTAAGAGCCTTTACTATTATTTTGCAAAGTTAGTTCCAAAATATCTGTATATGTATTTACCTGTTTAGAATGTGCTCTGAGAATAGCTAATAATGTTTTTTTTTATTTTTTTACAAGGAAGTGTTCAATTTTCTAAACCTTCCTGGGGATGGTCAGGTTTGTATTAACTTTATTAACTTATACATAGTCACATAAAATTTTTAAGGAGTTTTCCATTCAATAGCACAATTGAGATTCACAATAACTTTATGTGGTAGGTGCTTTTCTCATTTCTATGATACCTAGGAAAAAAACTGAGCATAAATTACTCATTCAGGGTGGCATGGACAGCAAATTCCTGAATCAACATTCAAACACAGGTCTTCCTAATTTCAGATTCAGAACTCTAATGTCAGCAACATGCTGTTTCTATCTTAGCTTCAAAAAGAGTAAATCCAGGGATGATCTGGCATGTAACATACATTTTGGAATAGAAATTTCAAAGGTTCAGAGGTAGGAGTGCTGGGTTTTTCCCCCTTAGGCTAAAGAATGAGGCACTCTTGAATTTTGAAGACAAAGAGAAGGCAATAAAGGGGGAGGAAAATGAGAATTGTCTAAAGAAACTAATATGGATGGACATAGAACTGATTTACCAATTTGGTTTTTTCTTGTTGAAAATATGTATAAAAGAAGGAGGACAGGTAATAAAGGTCATATACAAACCAACAAATCACCTGTCAAAATGAATTTTTGTAAGTTGACAATATGACTCTTAACTGTATTGATAAAGATGTGGTCACAAAACATCGCTGAAATAATATGAAATTAGATTTTGTATTTTGGCACAGAGGGGGAGAGAGAGACAGAGACAGAGAGAGAGAGAGACAGACAGACAGACAGACAGACTCAGAGAGAGACACAGAGAGAAAGACAGAGAGAGACAGAGAGACAGAGTGACAGAGACAGAGAGACAGAGACAGAGAGAGACAGAGAGAGAGAATATAAATGTATTTTTGGATTATAAATTGAGCATTAGAAGAGATCCCCAAGCCCAATTCCTCCAACTCCACCATCTTTCCTCTATCCTTCCCATGGCTTCTATATTACTGTCTCTTGCTAATCTGTTTAGCCTGCTCTTCAATTTCCTCTGTATTATTGGAGGGGAAAACCACACCTCCTGGTTCAAAGCTCCTTGGTAATTCTTAGAGCAAGTGGTTGCTTTCTCCCATATTAAGGGAGAAATTTATTTTGAGTTGATTCAATTCTGTTGGAGTGGGGCCTCTGCCCACCCAAAAACTGTTGGGGTTGCATGGTGTGTTGTGGTGGAACCATCTCAAAGAATCTAGAGTCACTCATCCAAGTGTAGTCATTTATTGAGATTGACACCTCTCATGAGGCAGGCTAAATTCCAAGAGGAACCAGCAACTTCAGAGAAAACAAGATCGGTTTTTATAGGGTAAAGATGAAATTACATAACAAAAATTTATATAGAATAGATGAATATGATTAATATTAATAAGGGAAGAGGAGTTTGTTAAGGGATTAGGTAGTGGGTCAGGGGGTCTCATCTATGTTGGTAGTTAAACATTCTGGTCGTACTGCCCTCTAATTGGCTAGCTATGGTGGTCCTGTCTGGTCAAGATACATAATTGGGCATTGTGGCCCTGCCTTGTGCTGGAGTATAATATGAATGTAATTGAATACAAGAACACACTTGTTTCTGTGGGAATGGGTCTGGGGGCAGTGACAAGGTAGAAGCAGTAGTTGGGTTCCCATCACATGGATAGAGCTGCTGTTTCTGTGGGAACTAAGAGTTCATGGAAACACCTGTTGTTGAGCAGTGAAGTATATATGAAGAAGTTAGGACATTGACCGGGGGGGGGGAGGGTCCTAAGTGGGTACAGTGGACCTATTGTTCAATGGGGGCCAGGCCTATAATGAAGTTAGAATGTTGGGGATGGGGGAAGCTTTGTTAGGATTCCATCAATTCCATTTACAAAACAAATGGTACATCTTACCCTTTGGTTTACTGCTTTTGTCTTCTAGAACTTTTTAGTGATTGATTTTGTAAATAATCATATGATCATGACTTTCTCCCCAAATTAAAATATTGAAGACACTTTTAAAAAGCAAAAACAGAATTATAATGTGTTCATGCTGTATCAAATGTATCAATGTTATCTTTTCTCCTTTTAAAGGATAAAGGCAACATAATATAGTGGTTAGAGAATTGGTCAGAAAGACCTGGGTTCAGGTACTACTAATTACACAAACTGTCTATTTGACTCTGGTGAACTTACCCAACTTTTCAGTGTTCAGAAAAACAGCTCTAAGAAAATAACTTCCAAAAAAAAGGAGGTAGCCTGAATAGATAGTGTGTATTTACACATCAAGTCATTCCTTATAACAATGAAATAAAAGATCTCTTCCTTAATCTATGCCTAATCCTATGTTTTTTGGAATCAATAGTCTATTTAGCATAGAAATTCATTTTTCTATAAGAATAATAATAAATTAAGATAATATTAATGTCTAATCTATTTATACCATTTAATGTATATAAAATGTACACAGATTATATATGGCTATATGAGTATGTGCATGTGTGTGAATATAAATGTATGTATATATACCTATAAACATGCATATATATCTTCTTTGCTGCCATATTTTATTTCCTCGTGTAACAAGAAGAAAAACTTAAGAAATTATAGGAAAAAAGACTAACTATAATTCATGGACAATTTCCTTCAAAATGTATACTTTTTTAATGAACATCTTTTGATTGTAGTGAAGTAACTTTTTCAAAGTATTTTCCTTTGAGAAAGCAATAAAATGGCAGTGATAACATCACCAAATTTCTATTTCAGTGACTGAGAACAATACATCTGGGTATAAGTTAATAGTTTACATATTAATTTTCTCATCTCTCTGATGGGCAGAAAATTGCTTTAATATAAATGCAGTTAAATTTGTCATTTTATTTCTACTCAGCTTAGTTCTCCGAAATTTATTATTGGCAGTATCAAATTGTTCTTTCCAATGCTGAAGGTTTTGAGAATGAAAAATGTGCCCTATTGCAAAGGAAGTAAAAACTCCTTCAACATAATTAATGTACATTTTAATTTTTATTGTTGATCAATTATTTTAGAAGGTTATAAGATAATGTAATACAATTTTGATTGATATATTCAACAAATATTTCTACTCTTTAGGTGGTAAAACACATTTCAATAAAAACAATTACTAAATTTCATCTAGAAAAGAAGAAATAATATTTTAACAGAGATTCCCTGCTGGGTCTAAGAAGGTATTAAATCACATACAAATTTTTTTAAAAAGCTATGACTGTTTCTACATGATGCCAAAACAACTGATGGATTGGGTCAATTCAGTGGGAAAACAAGTAATTAGTCAGTTTGACCTTGTGCAAATAAAACAATTGACTTATTTGAAGGTATTTTTTTTTTACCTCACCTAATTGTGGAATTGGTTGTGCATAGTTTGGATGTTATTTCTAAGGGCCTGGGCAAATGTTTGTAAACAGTGATCAGCTATTCAAAATCATCATGTCCTTATTTTGCTTTGTGTTTAGAGTTTCATTTAGAAAGATAATCAGTTAGTATCTACCACACTTTAGCCTGTATGAATGTG
Source organism: Petaurus breviceps papuanus (assembly GCF_028583685.1). Lineage (NCBI taxonomy): Eukaryota > Metazoa > Chordata > Mammalia > Diprotodontia > Petauridae > Petaurus > Petaurus breviceps. The sequence continues at coordinate 4,893,824 of NW_027187325.1, read as the reverse complement.
ATCAGAGCTATCACAAAGGGCAAGTATAACAAATAATAATAATAACAGCAGTTAACATTTATATAACACTTGCCATGTGCCAGGAACTGTGCTGAAATCTTTATAAAAATTATCTCATTTACTCCTCACGATGACCCTAGGAGGTAGCTGCCCTTTTTATCCTCATTTTACAGATGAGCAAACTGAGGCAAACACGGGTTAAGTGATTTGCCCACTCAGGTCTTCCTGACTTCAGTGCTCTAAGCGCTGTGCCACCTACATATCCCTAAAGGACTGGTTTCAAACAGATATGATTAGGTGTCACTGCAGAAGGGTCAACATGAATGAATTTTCTATTTCAAATGTAAATTATTTTGGTAAGGCAAATGAGACAGTCAGTCAAAAATGACTTATTGAGTCCCTATGAGATGCCAACCACTGTGATAATCACTAAGAATACAAATAAAAGCAAAAATAATTTTTTTGTCATCAAGGAGCTCACAATGGGATGGGGAAAATATCAAACAAATAAATAGCTATAAAGAAGCTATATATAAATGGTAAATAATTAACAGAGGGAAGGCACTAAGGTTGAAGGATTAGGAAAGTTTTGTAGAAGATGGGATTTCAGTTGGGACTTGAAGAAAACTTGAAGAAAAATGTGGACAAAAATCACTTGAAGTGAGTCAGGAAGTGATGAGAATGGTTACTATTCCAGGTATTGGGGAACATGAAAGAATTTGTTTTTTTCCCCAAACTAATCCTATCATTTTTTTTTCCAACATGACCAAAGATTCTGAAAAAGTCTTCAGGGAGGCCCACAGATAGAGAGGCATATTGTTCTGTTTCTTTTGTCCCTTTCTGTATCTGTCACTTTCATCTTCTTATAATTAATAACAGCATCATTCATAGCAATAATTGTTTTACTTTCATTCTTGTGATTTCCCCAATATAAGGAGCCATCTATGAGTCTGTAATTATTGGAAATAATTCTTACAGTCTTAGATGGTTGTCTTGAGGTACTGAGGTGTTAAGTGACTTAGGATCAAAAAGCTAATATGTGTCAGAGACTATATTTGGATTCATGTCATCTCAAACCTGAGACCACCCAGCTCTCTATCTGAATAGTGTTATATCAATAACACAATCAGCTCTGGATTATTGAGAAACAAATAATCCCTCTTAAGGGACAGCATTATTCAAATTCCTAGTGCATATTATATATATATATATGTGTGTGTGTGTGTGTGTGTGTGTGTGTGTGTGTGTGTAACAATTACAAATTTGCATAGTATATATTTGAATACATTCTACCACTTCAGCAGATTCGTTTGCACTAATTTGGAGTTAGCTATACATAATAATATGTGACTGGCCCTTTATATTTTTCAAGACAGTTTCACATATATTATCTTACTGCACAACAACCAAGGAGATGTAGATAAGACACATTTTCTTCATTCAAAAACTGAGATACTGAGAGATTGTGACTTGACCAGTACCGCAAACTGAGTTCTTGGAAGAACTAGAGACAAGCTTGCAAATCTCCTGAATGCAAGTCTAATGTTCTTTGTAAAAAGTTAGTCTGCTTTTAAAGAGCAATTAATAGAAGATTTTAAAATCATTCCAGAGAAGCAACTGTCTACATGTTTGAGAGCTAAATGCAGACGAAAATCACCTTATTTGTTGATACTATGCTTGCTTTTCAAGTCACTTCAAGTTTATGCACAAGGGAGATACAGGGAAAAATTAAACCCAGAATGCATTTCCTAAGTCCAATTATCTAGCCTTTCCTCTTAAATCCTCCTTCCAGATTCATATTTATTTCTAGAGGCAGGCTGCTTTAGGATTATGGTAAAAACTTCCATATACTAACTTCAATTTTATTTTATCTATTTTTTATAAAGTATCATTATATCTACACGCAAAATGGTACAACTGATCAATTTTGTGCATTATTAGTAACCTGTGAAATACCCATTTTCTTAAAAAGTCAGAGATTGTTGTCTAATATGTACTCTATTGCAGGAAATGTGAAAGAATTAGTTATGCCACATTCCTTGCCCACATAGAACTTAATGTATCTCCATAAAATCAATTAAATTACTATAAAAGATAAAATCAAACACGTATTAAATCATATGTTTAAAAGTTATAATTGAAATACTATAGCTTGTTTCTCAATGGGTGGGGGACAGAGATAATTTGGAACTCAAATTTTTAATAAATCCTAAAATGAATGAATTATTTAAAATGTATCTCAGGCTATGTATGTACTTTGTATGATTCAGAGAAGATAAAGAACAATATGGGTCAGCTTAATGCAAGGTATCCAATGAGAAAAAGGCCTTGAGGAACCAAAGATAACACAAGGTGCAAAGGGATAAACTTGGAGTCAGAAAGACTAGGGTTCCTGTCTCCACTCTTCTGTAAATTAAGAGCAATTCATTGAAGCTCCGAAATATTTTTCTTTGTTTTTAATCTCTAAAATTTTAATTTACAATTAAAAAAATAATCACACCTATGTACCTGTCAAAGTTTTTGTTAGGCTCCAATGCAAAACTTAGAGCACCAAATAAATGCCAGCTGTTATTGGATAAGACTTGTTGGGAAGCATATGGCAAGTGGGGGCAAGAGGAGACATTTTAAAAGGTCTTAGTTGTACGAAGGAGGATGATGCCTGTGTTTTAGTTCACACTCTACTTCTATACCTAAATTTTTTTTTCATTTATTTCTTTACCTATTGAATCTCTAACCAGTCTTTAAAACTCATCTAAAATGTTACCTCCTCCATCTGATGCTTAGCACATTGCCTGATACATAGTAGGAATTTCATTAATGTTTATTGACTGACTGACTGACTGACTGCGAAGTCTCACCTGATCTTCCTGGTGCGAATATCCTACCGAAGGGTCTTTCTTTAAACTTTACAGTCTACTTTACTTATGTTAACTCATTTGATCTACACAATAACCCTATGAGGTAGGAAATATGAATCCCCTTTTAACAGATGAGGAAACTGAGAATGAGAATTTAAAGATCTTCCCTAGGGTCTCACAGATAGTTAGTGACTGAGACAGGATTAAAATTCATGTCTTATTGTTTCCGAGTCCTTTATTCTAGCCATTGCTTCACCTATCTGTTCTTTCCTGAGTTTGTATATTATTCCTCTTTTTAAACTAAAAACTCCACGAGGGCCAGAAGGTTATCGTATCTGAACCTATCAAGAGTTATTGTAGGGGCGGTCAGGTAGCACAGTGAGTAAGAGCACCGGCTCCAGGGTTGAGAACACCTGGAGATCGAATCCCGGGCTCAGACACTTAGCACCCACCCAGAAACACCTGGCTGTGTAACCTTGAGCAAGTTACTTAACCCCAATTGCTTAGGGGCGGCCAGGTGGCTCAGCGAGTAAGAGCACTGGTTCCAGTGTCGGGATGACCTGGATCATATCCAGGCTCAGATACTCAGCACCACACCCAGAAATAACTGGCCGTGTAACCTTGAGCAAGTTACTTAACCCCAATTGCTTAAAAAAAAAAAAAAGAGTTATTGTATCTGGAACACCCCACCCCCCATCTTAACAAAGATAACTAACTACCTAGCAGATGATTAATAAATATTAATTGGGTTGAATTGAATGTTGAAGTCTGATCTGACTACAAGAGAAAGTTTGTGTTGGGGAGTTATCTTCCTGGCAGCATCATTGGCAGAGACTGAGAACTAGCAATTATTTTCATAGCACCACCATGTTGACAACTGATACTGTGGTTGAAATGGGTCTGGACCCGTGTTGACTAGCCTAGCTTTAATGCAGGCATCAAAGCTACAAACTCAGACACGGTTTTCAAAACGCATTTAAATATTATGGTTGATCTCATATTTCTATAGTAGTAAAGGATCAGGTCTTATAGTAATTACTGTAGACAAAGCAGAGGATCACCCAACTGTATCATGGATAAGAAGAAAGATTTCTTTTTCATTTTGTTTGAATTACCATAGGTTGGAGATTTCTAATTCTTTCTTCCCCCACCCTTCCTGCTTTGACCTGTGTGATATATCAGATCAAATAAGACACTGTTTATTTGATAAACTGTCCTGCATGATTTTAGACATAGCAGCAAGGGTAGGATGTGCTGATTCTTCCCCAAGGGATTCTCATTTAAGGGGCATATGAAAATATACTCACATTATTGTCCATACCTCTGATTCGATAAAAATGTCATACCCTCTCTCTCAGATGTATACTGTTTTCAGTAACATCTATCCTGTGGTTTGTCCCTAGCACCATTTAGCTGATATTGGAATTTCTGTAGCCTGCGCCTGTAAGCCTTTCATTGGCATATTTATTCATTCATTCATTCATTCATTTATCTATTTGTTTGTTTATTTATATTTATTCAATCATCCATCCTTTCATCCATCCATCCATTCATTTATTTATTTATAAAATATGCTTCTGCCTGTCACATTACTTGATCTTTTTTAGGCCCTCAGAGACTATACATACATACATACATACATACACACCCACACACAGACATGCACGCGCGCACACACAGACACACACAGACACACACAGACACACACACACACACAGACACACACACACACACACATATATATATATATATATATATATATATATAATGCTTAGGCCCTCAGAGACCTCTAGTGAAGGGAAAATAAATGTCATTTGATGACCATGATTGGATTATGGGCAGTTCACCATCTCAACTGTTTTTTTTCTCCTGTGGATTCAATTTGGTTCAAATCAAAAAGGATTTACTGAGTTCCTGCTCCCTATATAGCCCTATCAAGAGTGTAGGGAGAAAAAAGAAGTACAAGACACCTTTAAGGACCTTATGCTCTCACTAGGATAAGAATTTGGGACCCATATGGAAGCAGTGTTGGTCTGGAAAACATACACCATCATTCACATTAATTTTCTGGCAGACCAACAAATACTACAGCAGGAGGGAAGTCTATCATCTGTTGTAGGGGAAAATGAAATGTAAGTGAATAAGCCTCATCAACACTACCCACTCTAACACTATAAAAGGGGTAGCACTATAACACTAAAAAGGGAAGTTAGATGATGTAGAAGAAGATAAGAGTACTTGGTCTACAGTAAGGGAGACCTGACTTTAAATCTGTCCCCCAAAACTTAATAATTGTACAAGCCTGACCAAGTCACTTAACATCTGTTTGCATTATTTTCTTCATATCTAAAATGGAAATAGTGATATACCCACCTCCCAGAGTCGTTGTGATATTTGTAATGAATATTTGTAAAATGTTTAGCACAAAGCCTGCCCCAGAGTAGGTGTTACATAAATTTTTGCTGTGATTATTATTATTGTTATTAATCAGTCACAAAGTTTTTTAATAGAAAGGTACTTCAGAGGTCACTTAGCAGAACCCCTAACTTAAGAATGAATCCCCTTCAAGGCAGGTGTGAGAGCATCTCTAGTGATAACCTATTCTATTGCCTGGCTAGAACTATTAAGAAGTTCTTTCTTATATCAAGTCATAATCTAACTCCCTATAACTTCCATCAGTAGGAAAGAGGCATTTCTACAACAGTAGAAATAGTCAAATTCTAGAGTAAGGGTTCTTAATTTGTGTTTCATGAACTCAAATTTGTTTTGATAACTGTATATCAGTTTTGCTTTCCTTTGCAATCATATTTTATTGTTTTACATTTAAAGTATTATTCTAAAGTATCCATAGTTTTCACCAAACTGCCAAGGGGGTCCACTACACACAAAAAAGTTAAGAACCGCTGCTCATATTCAGAAGACCTAGGTTCAAATCCTGCCTTTTATGCATATTACCAATATGACTTTATTGAAATAACTTCCCTAAGCTTCAGGATCCTTACCTATAAAATGGAGGGGATGGCCCTTATAAACCCTTCCAGCTCTAAATCTATGATCCTATGACAATAATGATGATAGATGGCTTTTATGTAGAACTTTAAGATATGCAATATCAGTTCATATTATCCTCATAACAGCCCTGGAAGTTAGATGCCATTATTATTACCACGTTACAGAGAAGGAAACTGAAACTGATAGAGATTAAGTGATTTGCATAGGTCACAAAACTAATAACGAATTCAGTCTTTCTTACTACAGGTACTATTCACTGGAGATACAAAGAAGGATAAAAGATAACTTTAGGTTCTTCAAGAACTCAGTGTCTAGTTGGGGAAGTAACATGCAAACAAGCAAAAGCTAGGGCAAATGGGCAATTATCAACACAAAGAAAGGACTCAGTTATGTCCTATCCATTTGACAAAGGGTGCTGAATTTAGTAATGCATTTATGTTTGTCAAAATAACTACAATTGTAACTGACTAGTTGATTCAGAATTGGAATTATAAACACAACAATTCACTATGCCACCTAGGTGCTCCAGAATTATGGAATTCCTTTATCATTAGGAGTTGCCTGAGGCATTCGACTTAGACCAAGCATAGAAGGTACAGGCATAGGTAGTACAATGGATAGAGATAGGCTTGGAGTCAGGAAGACCTGAATTTAAATTTGACCTCATACACTACCAAATTATGTAATTTCTCTCACTTCAACTTTTTCATCTGTAAAATGGGAATGATAATAATACATATGTATTAAAGTTATTATAAGAACAAAATAACATATTTGTAAAGAAATTTGTCTTAAAGTTCTATCTATAAGTTCTATAGTATGTATATATACATATATGTATATATCTATATATGTATGTTTATATATGTATATGTAGAGATGTTTTTGTTCTGTACTATTACTACCACTACCACTACCACAACTAGTATTATTGTCCAGTAGCAAACATCAAGATGGAGGCTTAAAGATTGAAGTAGTTAGTTAGTTGTGTTTATAACTCCAATTCTGAATCAACTAGTCAGTTACAATTGTAGTTATCTTGACAGACATAACTGGATTACTAAATTCAGCACCCCCTGTCAAATGAATAGGATATAAATGAGTCCTCTCTCTCTGTTGATAATTGCTCATTTATCCTAACTTTTGCTTTTATGCATGTTACTTCCCCAACTAGACACTGAGTCCTTGAAGAACTGAAAGTTACCTTTTATCCTTCTTTGTATCTGCAGTATTTAACACAGTGCCTGACAACCAATCTTATTAATCAACAAACATTCATTAGGTCCCTACTTTGTGCCAGGTATTTTGAATATTAGGTACAGAACTAAGTTTCTTATCTGATTGAGTTTCTTAGTCAATGATTTCTGGCCTGTTTAGCGAGTTCACTTAGATTTAATTTCTTCTTCTCTAATACCTATATTGGTTCAACTTGGGTAGGTAAGCATTTGATGTCTTTGGCAAATAGTAAATGCCTTCTACATGCCAAAAAAAGTTAGCATCATCTAATAAAAATGCTGGGAAGAGCATTATAGATACATAATGTTTAGTTCAGGATTCATTTCTCTTCCTTTCCCCTCCATGAGGTAATCATGAATGACCAATAAGCAGTTTTCTATGACATTTAGATTCTGTATGGTCTACAAAAAGGTCACATGACTTCTCTGGGCCTGAAAGAGTAACAAATAATTCATGCCATCATTTTTATAGAGCATAGTCTAGGAAATCTTAACCATTGGGACTCCTTCCTGTACACCAACCTGGTTTTTTAAAAGAAAACAACAGCTGATAATAATAGTAGTAGTAACAATAATAATAATAATATTATAATAACAATACTCCAATTATTGTTCTGGGGAGCTCAGACATATATTAAGTATTAGGTCATGAAGAGATGAACTTAACCAATCAGGTGGTGGGGTATCCAAAAAAGGTTTTTGGCAGAAAAGTCATTTGCTTTGGGCTCAATCCCCAGATAAGAATAAACATTCATGGACCTTATAAATCATTTAGTCCAACCTTCTCATTTTATAGAAGAGGAAGCTCATTTTTTTCCATTTAAAAAATATCTTTTTCCCCAATTACATGGTAAAACAATTTAATTTTTTTTCTTAACTTTCAATTTCCAATATATATTTCTCCCTCCTCTCCCAGCACCCCTTGCTGAGGTGGTAAGCAATCTGACATAGTTTATAAATACACACTTATGTAAAACATTTATCAGTCATTTTGTACAAGAAAACTTGAATTTTAAAAAGGATGAAAGTGAAAATAGTGTGCTTCAGTATATATTCAGATAGTATCAGTTCTTTCTCTGAAGGTGGCTAGCATACTTCCCTATAATTGGGATTGTATTGGATCATCATATTGCTGATAAGAGCTGCAATTCACAGGTCAATTTTGCTCACTTCACTTTGCATCAATTTAAGTATGTCTTTCTGGGTTTTTCTGAAATCATCCCACTTGTAATTTCTTGTAGCACTATAATATTCCATCATAATCATAACCACAGTTTATTTAGCCATCTCCAATTGATGAGCATCCTTTCTATTTTCAGTCCTTAGCCACCACAAAAAGAGATGCTATAAATATTTTTTTTGTGCAAATAGGTACTTTCCCCTTGTATTCATGTGTTTGGCATATAAATATAGCAGTGGTATTGCTGGGTCAAAGTGTATACATAATTTGATGCCCTCTGGGCAGAGTTTTAAATTGTTCTCCAGAATGTTTGGATCAAATCACAACTTCCCCAAAAGTACATTAGTGTGCCAGCTTTCCCACATCACCTCCAACATTTATCATTTTCCTTTTTGTCATATTAGTCAATATGATAGGTGTGAGGTAGTATCTCAAAGTTGTTTTAATTTGCAATTCTCTAATAGTGATTTAGTACATTTTTATATGACTGCAGTTAACTTTGATTTCTTTGTCTGAAAACTGCCTCTTTATATGCTTTGATCATTATCTATTAGGGGATGAAATATTTTTCTTTATAAATTTGACTCAGTTTACTATATAGTTGAGAAAGGAGGGCTTTATCAAAGATACTTCTTGTAAATTTTCCCCCACTTTTCTGCTTTCCTTTTAATTTTTGTACTATTGGTTTTGTTTGTGCAAAAAACTTTTAATTTTATATAATCATATCTATCATGTTTTCTAATCCTTTCTAGATTTTCTTTGGTACTAATTTCTTCTCTTATCCATAGTTATGACAAATAAATTATTCCATGTTCTCACTTCCTTATGGCATCACACTTTAGGTGTAAATCATGTACCCTTTTTGACTTTATCTTGATTTAAAGTGTGAAATGTTGGTCTTTACCTACTTTTTACCAAACTGTTTTCCAGTTTTTCAAGTTTTGGCAAATAATTAGTTCTTGTTTCAAAACCTTGGATATTTGAGTTTATCATATAGTAGGCTGCTGTAGTTATTTAGTAGAGTATAATATGTACCTAACCTATTCTACTGATCAACCACTATTTTTCTGTCAGTTCCAGATTGTTTTGATAATGACCACTTTATAATAAAGTTTGAGATCTGGGTATGGCTAGAACACCTTCCTTCACATTTTTTCATTGACTCCCTTGATAATCTTGACTTTTTGTTCTTCCAGAAGAAATTTGTTATTATTTTTTGGAGCTCAGTCTTAAAGACATGAAGTTGAATGTCACACAAGTTATGAAATGGAAGAAACAAAAAAGTTCTGTAGGGGTGTGTAGGTGTGAATTGCTATCTTTTGGACTCCGTTAATAAGACTTAAAGAGACTTTGTGGAAGAATCAGATGATATTGAATATTAAAATTAATAGACCCTCTTATTTGGCAGGTATAAAGGAAGGCAGCAACTTAACTAGTAACTCTCAATGGAACCCAGAGGCAGAGCCAGGGGCAAGAAAGAAATGGATTAAGGCAACATTTACATTCTTAAATAAGGGTAGCAACTGACACCTCCAAACTAAGTAGTCACCAATCTCTTCTCACCTCCTATACCAACCCTAATACACAGAGATTAAAGACAAGACTGACAACACCAATATGATATGTGAAAGGGAATTTTTTTTTAATAAAAGAGGTAGGCTGCCAGAGGGCTTAATTGATTGATTTCCCTCTCTAATGTCACAGGTTAGGAAGCAAAAAACTAATAATCAGAAAATTTCTACCCTGGAAGTTTCCAGGCATAGAAGAGTCTTATTGTTTCTTGTTCAGTCATTTCAGTTATGTCTGATTCTTCTTGACCCTATTCAGAGTTTTCTTGGCAAAGATACTGAAATAGTTTGCTGTTTCCTCCCCTAGTTCATTTTACTCATGAGTAAACTGAGGCAAACAGGGTTACGTGACTTGCCCAGGGTCACATAACTACTAACTGTCTGAAACTGGATTTAAATCCAGGTCTTCCTGACTCCTGGCTTGGTGCTCTCTCAACTGCACCACCTAGTTTGCATTAGAAAAGTCTACACTTGGGAAAATCTGGGAAAGTCAAGGTGAAGCTAGCAGTTAGAAAAGAGGGATCATCTCTATAAGAGGGGGAAAAAAACCTACCATGGTAAATGCTAGTGGTGTTGGGGGTAGGTGGGTACCAGATTATAACTGTGAACTTTGTTCATAGTATGCTTGCAAAACAAAGCACTAGAATTGAGCTATGATCATGAAGAAGAGAACTGATCCCTTGATCTTGTTATGGTATTTGAAATAATTTTTCAACCTAGTCTTCTATGAGCACTGGTGCACTATGTCCCTAACGCTTCTCTCTCCTTAGAATCATATAATGACAGAGTTCAAGAGGACTTGGAAGTAAAATTCAAATGTCATATTCTCTGTAAAGCCTTCCATGATCCCACCTTTCAGTAGGAGTTTTCACCCTGCCCATACCTTGTAATGCCATGTACTATGAGAAGGACCCTCGTGTGGGGATAGAGTGCCAGCCTAGGTGCCAGAAAGACCTAACTCTGGCACATCCTGGCAGTGTGACTCTGGAAAAATCATTTAATCTCTTTGTTCTCTTGGTAAATCTCTTAGACTAAGAAATTGCTGGAGCACATGGCACCTTGCATTTTTAGAGGGAGCTTCCTCACCCAAAATTTCCCAGTATCCATAAAATCACAGGTCTAGACCCTATTCCCTCCAATGTATTATAGCATTCTTTGTACCTTGATGCTTAAGCAGACTGTAAGCCCAACAGGATGGAGGTCACATTAAAAAATTCAACTACTGCCTAGCATTGTTCTCATCTCACAAGAGGTTGTATGAGAAATGTGAGTTGAATGAAGTTCATCTGAAGCAATATAGAGCAGTGGTAAGAATATCGAGGATAGGGAAATCTGAGTTTGTCTAAGTTCTGCTACTGATGAGCTGAAATGGAGAATGTAACTTCCTGTTTCTGAACCTCACTTCCCTCATTTGTAAATGAGATAAATAGACTAAATTTTCTCTTGGGCTCTCTCTAGTTCTAAATCTACTGGCTAGCACAGTCAATGAAAAGCCATAGTAGGTAACTATTAAATGATTGTTGACTTAAAGGATTTCAACATGGAAGGTAATTAGTTTTCTCCAACAACATCTGCTCAGGTGTTTTCATATGGCTATGTGTAAACTACCTGGTAGGCAATACAATTAATTAAGAAGTCAGTCTATTAGGATTATTAATTCTGCCTGAATACAGAATAAAACCATCCAAACTGAGATATTTACATAGTTATTCAAAGATGAAACATAGAAGGAATTTGTTTCATGTCTATCAAATGGTTTGTAGATGAACTTATCTAGTAGGAAAACCTTGAGTTATTAGAGGGGGCTTTCATCACCCAGGATTCCCCAGTATCAGTGCAATCATGGATCTTGACCTTATTCCTTATAGAGTATTATAGTGATCTTTGTCCCCATGGAAAATAACTTTTTTTTGTATGCTGAAGCAAAAGGGATGCGAGACCTTGGAAGGGACCTCAGAAATCATCTAGTTCTACATCATTTTGAGAAAAGAAATCTGGCCTGTGTAGGTAAGAATGATTTTAACCACAGACACATAGTAGCAAGCAGATCTGTTATTATACCTAGTGTCATAATTCCCATCTCAGTGCTCTTTTTATGTCTAAAGAACTTCCAGATTCTTAATGTGCCTGCAATAAAAATCAGAATTGTATTAAAAAGGATAACTATATTTTTAGTTAATATTTTTGAAGGGAAGCAAAGCTTCCCAGGGTCTACTGAAACCTTCCATCCTCTTTATAATGAAATCAGAGTTCAATTGTTAAGCCACCCTGACATGGGAGAAGGAAGGGATACCACATTGCAAAGGAGAAACAAGTCTTTAAGGCCTTGTTATCTATACCCCATGCCAACTAACATTTGAACATTGACTTTTGTTCACAGAACACTTGCAAAACAATGTACTAGGACTGAACTATGAACACAAAGAAGAGAACTGATCCCTGGATCTTATTATGGTAGTTGAAATAAATTTTCAACCTAGTCTGTGATGAGCAGTGGTGTACTATCTCCTTAACACTTCTCTCTCTTTAGAATCATATGGTGACAGAGCTGGAGAGGATTTTTGATATCATTTATAGTTACAGATGAGGAAACAGAAGGTCTAGAGAAGGGAAATGATTTCCTCAAGGTCATGCAGTTGATTAGGGGTAGAACCAATCCTAAAACCCAACTCTCATGCCAGCAGTGCTCAGTCACAGAAGGCCTGTCCCTTGAGAAAGGTAGAGATATGTTACAACCATTTTTGCTCTTTAGAAGTTTCTGGACCTGGTTATTGTCTTAAGGTCATGAAAATGGCATGGGCTTTTGCCTCTCTTCACCTTGTGAAACAGAATTTTTCCAATATTTTGCAAAATGTTCCAGTGCCTGCAACAGAGCCCGGTCCATATATATGTGTATATATATATATATGTGTGTGTGTGTGTGTGTGTGTGTGTGTGTATGTATGTATGTATATGTACACATATGTATATATAAATGTAAATATAAATGTATGTGTGTATTTGTATGTGTGTGTATATGTGAGTTCATGTATATGTGTGCACATGCAAGTGTGTTTGTATATATATATATATATACATACATACATATATGTATGGTGTATCACAAAGAAAAGAAAGGGTGATATTTTAAAAATTTCCAAGTAAAATTATAATAAAATTTTGCATTAATTGATGCACCAGATATTTCCAATGCTAATAACCGCTTGTTGATTAATTGTTGATTGATAGAACATCTACCTATAACAAAAATATAATAGGTACTCTTATAGGATAGCAGATTAAATACTGTGTAGTGTTTCCTTTTCCTCTAAAACTATACAATTAAACTGAGACAATAGAGCACAGACAAGTGATTTAAAATTTTCTGAAGTTTTTGTTCTCCCTTTTTTTTAGAGACCTTGATAATCAATACCTCCATATTCTTGGAACAGCTACCCCAAAATAAATCTCCTCTGTACATATTTTGTACATATTCCCATATTTATTTTCTTAAATGCTATTGTTGCTTCATCATACAGAACATTGGGGATTATGATGTAAGAGTCCCAAGGTCAGGAGTTCCACCACCATATAAAAAGAATTGACTTTGTTATAAGAAGGTGGCACCAGATCTTTTCTATTTGTATCTGTTTTCTTCCTTCCATTTTCACTCCTAGAAATGTTTACACATAGTATCTTCTCGTTAAATATTTTTGATAAATAAACAAAAATCAAAGTTTTGAGCTTAATTCGAGGCATCTTCACCTAAATGAGATAGATTTTGGATTCAGAGGAAACAAGCTCAGATCCCAGATTTGTTATGAGCTTTCTAACATTGGGTGCCACTTCACCTCTATGGCTCAGTTTCTTCATCTTCAATATGACGAGATTGGTATGAATAATCTCTAATGCCTCTTCCATTCCTGAACTCTAAATGCAAAGGCTTTGCAAACCCTTATGTCCTGATCAGGCATATTGAAAATGCATGAATTCTGTCACAAGAAGGTCTGAATAACAGAGTGTGCAAAACCATCCCTCAACTGGAAGATAAATTTCAACCGTATGTTCTACATATGGTGACTCAATAGAATCGTCTTGACGTAGCAGGATAACACACATATTACTATGAGCTGTATATAATTTTTAGGCAACCATTTGGAAGCAAATATGAGTATCAACACTGGTCTACTTCAGCCTCCACCAATCTGGGGCTTCCAAAACTAATACTAAGTGGCATTGCTCTCAATACCCATATGCTTGCTGCCCATATACCAGAGCAAATGGAAATTAACCATCTGGTTTATCTCTCATTTGGTATCCTTTATAGGGTCTGCTTTACAAAAGTCGATGTGCCATAGAAAATGTCTTATTTTCAGCAGTACCCACTTTATTGCCAAGGCCATCATCTAGGAATGACCGTGTTAAACATAAGTATGTCCCTCAGGGATGCAGGTGTTAGAAATATAACAGTATACATTCAACTTAGTTGTGAAATATTGTAAAACATCCCCATTATACTGTAGACATCAAAGGCTGAGGAAAATTTTAAGAAATTCCAAAGCACTTTGTTTTCAAGGCACTTTCTTCCCAACCAAACAGTGAGGTAGGCCGTATAAGCATGATCTCTCTTTAAAGGTAGGGAAACTGGGGTGGCTAGGTGGCACAGTGAATAGAGCACCATCCCTGGAGTCAGGAGGACCTGAGTTCAAATCTGGCCTCAGACAGTTGACACACTAGCCGTGTGACTTTGGGCAAGTCACTTAACCCCAATTGCCCTCCAAAAAGCAAATAAATAAATAGAGGTAGGGAAACCGAGACTCAGAAAACTCAAAGGACTTAACCATAGCCATATATCCAATAAGTGTCAGAGCAATGATCTGACCCTAAAGAATATGAATCTACATCTGGATATATTTTCACACAGTGTAAAGGATATAGACTTTTTCTGTTAAAATGAAAAGAAAATAGTGTTCGCTCTCTTGTCCCATTTTTGCTTTTTCTAGCTCAAATTATCAATCCTCCCTCTCCATTATTTTCTTTTCTGTGTCCCTGGATCTCTATTTCTGTCTGTGTCCTTTCCCTCTTTTATCTATGCCTATATCTCTCTTTCACTAACTCTCTGTCTCTCTGCAACTGTCTCTTCCTTTGTCTCTGTCTCTACCTCTTTATCTCTCTCTCTGTCTCTCTGTCTCTGTCTCTGTCTCTCTCTCTCTCTCTCTCTCTCTCTCTCTCTCTCTCTCTCTCTCTCTCTCTCTCTCCCCAAATACTTTTTTTTGAGACCTCAGAAATATAAAACAAAGCTAATCATCTGTAACCTATCCTTTTTCCAGGATTATTAGGAATCTTCTGGAACTTAACAGAAGTTTTCAGGTGTTTGGCATAGCCACGGTTGTAATTGTGCAATCATGATAGGAGTTAAAAAGATAAATGAAAAGTTATGTCTGTGTTTATCATCATTCTTATACACACTCAACATGGATTATAAACTCTATTGGCATTCTACAATCAGACTTTTCTTAGTCCTTACCCAGAAAGAAATGAGGTTGAGAATCTCTCATGAGTCTCATAAGTAGAAAAGACATTGACAACCTCCTATTACTAATGGTAGGGCCTTGCACAAGTGTTTAAACCTTGCAAGCCTCAATTTCCTCATCTGTAAAATACAAATAACAATACTTGCACTATTTAATCTGCAGTATTGTGGTGAGGAAAGAGCCATATAAGTCTCTAAGGAGTACATAAATGTGGGTTATTATTAATTATAATTAGTACAAACAGGTCTTCCCAATGGAACATTTAAGTATAGCTAGATATTAAGCCAAATCTACTGGGTCCTTTTACAAGCATTGTCCACCTCAACAGCTAGTGAGCCCCTCCTTAAAATTAAAAATATAATTTTCTGTATATTTCCCATACACATAATTATATATGTTTTCTACTTGACAGAAAGTGTTTAGAATCGTTTATTTCTTTCAAACCTATATTCAGGCACCAGTTTTTACATGAAGCCTTTCCTCATCCTTGTCCTGGCAATGGTCTCTCTTTCCTACCTTTCATACCCTTCCCCTCTAAAAAAACAAATACATTTTGTCTTGTATGTATTTTGCACATTCTCATTTACAAACATGTTATATTTCTAGTGGAATGTAAGGAGGGCAGGAGCAATTTATTTTTTTGTCTTTGAAAATCACTGAGAACAGCGTCTGGCTCATAATAATGACTTAATGAGTGCTTTCTGATTGACTACCTATGAACATCTGTTTTATTTCTTTAGTCAGATTGGAAACTACTTGAGAGTAAAGACTGGATAACATATATGCTCTCAGTATACCTCTCTCATTAGAGGTCCAAACACAGTTTGGCATATAGTGGGTAATAAAGAAACATGATAATTGATTCCAATATTATCATCCTGTTCCAATGCTTACTATGGCACAAGAATGAGGGTGGATTCTTAAAGATAGACCACAAGTTCTAATATGTCTTACTAAATTGCAAAGGCTTCTGTATAGACTCAGGAGAATTCCCTTCTGAAGAGAAGTCAAGGAGTATTCATGAAGGCATTCAGTAGGATAGGTACCAAGTAATGCATATATTATTGCTGTTCTTTTTGGTAACAGAATATCTAAAGACTACCTACTGAAATTTGAGCAGCTTAGAAGGAAGGTTAGCATCTGAATGGACAGAGTAGTCACATCTTGAAATCAAGGATCTATTAATCATCCACCCTAAATGGTACAGTGGATGAAGTTATGGACTTGGGATCAGTAAGACCTGAGTTCAGATTCAGCCTCAGACACTTACTGCTAATAGTTGATTCACCCTGGAAAAATCACTTATCTGCCTCACTTTCCTCCTCTGTAAAATGGGGATAACAATTGCCCTTTCCTCAAAGATTTTTGGAGGATCCAATGAGATAAATATAAAAAGTTTTACAAACTCTAGATCTCTATGTATATGCTAGCTATTAATTATTATTAAAGACACTTATCAATGACAATGATGATGACTGATTGATTATGCTGATAGAGGCAGAATAACAACCCTTGCTTCCCTTCAGAAAAAGAAGGAATGGATTGAAGAATGTTGTTTCTGATAATCATCTCATTACAATCACGGACAAGCTGAGAACTCAGTAAAGTACTGCTGAAGTCATTCATTTACACATGACTAAAAAAACTTGAAAGTAATTTCTTGATACATAATTCATCCCTCATAGATGTGTTCTTGTCTCTTTACGTTGATCCATAAATGCATGAACACTTAATTTAAGCTGATGTCACTTCCCAAAGCTCTTGCAGAGCTCTCCTAAGCCTGCTGCTGCAGTTAAGGAGGTCAAGTGGCATCACCAGGGGAGGCCTGCCCATGATGACATATTTATGGTTCAGACATAATTACCATTGTATACCCAAATTAATATTAAATTTAGAAAATCTATGTTCTCCAAAGAACCTATTTATTATTTAAAAGAACTCCAGGGTTCTCTCTTGCAAGGATAGCCACCATGGCAGGGCAGAGGCATGACAGGAGCTGAAGGCAGACAAATTGCCTGGCAAGGTTTAATTCTGTATGCATTTATATAGAAGTAATTTAGAACATTGAGATCAGAGCATTCCAGCTGTTCTCTTCAAATCACATTGTCCCTCGTATGCAATTCCAAGACATTTAAAACATTTCTGTTCCACCTGGAAACACACACACACACACACACACACTGCAAAGTAAAACTTTTGAGGATTGTACACTTTCATCTTAAATTCAGTTCTTTCTTGATTTCATAGGAGTAATTTCTTTTTTTTTCTCTCCTGGAACTACCAAAATAACTAATTTAACTAAATCAATCATATATTGGTATAGAATTTTATAGTTAAAAGAGACCTTAAAAGAAATTGAACCAATATCTTGTATTTCACACATAAGGAAACAAAACCCTAAAGAGATGCTATGAATTGCTGAAAGTCACATATCATTGGTGACAGATCTTGGACATGAATTCAGGCCAAGTGATAGTCTACTTATCTTTACAGCACCAAGCAGTGACTCTTGTCAACTCAGGCTTTAATATCTATTTTTTGGTTTCCTTAACATGAGGGCTTTTCAGGGGTGGCTACATGGCACAGGGAGTAAAGTGCCAGTCCCAGAGTCAGGAAGATCTGAGTTCTGTTCTGGCCTCAGACACTTAACACCCACACAAAATAACTAGCCATGTAACCTTTGGCAAGTTACTTAACTGCAATTGCCCTCCAAAAAGCAAAAAACAAAAAAAACAAAAAACCCATGAGGGCTTTTCATATTTTAGTTCAGAGATTCTTACACTGCCACAATATGAAAAAATGAGGGTATGTTGAAAGATAGAAAATCTGAGTCCAAAAGAAATTTTCCAAAGGTACTCACATCAGAAGGAGAGGCTAGAATAGAAGGGGTAATGAAAAGCACATTTCCTACCAAAGAACCTACCTCATCTCTAAAAAGATATCATTATCATTACTAGCACTTTTATAAATTCTCTTTGTTTACAAGCTATCTCTTTGACAGCCTTATTATGCCTATTGACAGAGAGAAAAATGGGGGCACAGAAAAGGGAAGATCATTGGGCCAAACAGTTACACAAGAATGCAGTTTCAAAGTGGTTTGTGGTCAGAGTTCAATAAGTACTATCACTCATTCAAAGAAAATAAATAGGAGGCATTCAATCATTCAATCAAATTCTTCTACCCAGTTCTACCTAATATTGTCACTTTTTTATCAGTAATAATTTTATTTGCTGAGTGCATGAAGGAAGAACAACAGAAAACTTGTCTTTCAAGACATTAGAAAAAAATTTTGACCTAATACAAAAATACTAGATCAGATAAGGGGGAAGAGAGTGATTTGTTTCCTTTTCCGAAGTATTGATGTGCTGTTACCCTGAGCATTGATCATTGCTCAAGGACCAAGTTAGATACAAAGCCTAAGAGACTAACCAGCCCCTTCCTTCAGAAAATATAACCTTACCTATCTTTAGTTAAGCTATGAAGTATGTTTTCCCTTTTCAGTTAAAATAACAAAGAAGCAGTTAAGTTCATAATTTTGGCAGATTATTTGGCATTGCATTCTCTAGTTGGGTGACTTGAATTGGTAGAAGAGTCAATCAATTTGCTTCTATTACTATTATTTTTCTTTAAGTAACATGCATTATTGCTTAGAAGAACACCTTTAGATTACTTACATTTCTTTAATTTATATTTTCTACTCCTGACAAAGGTAAAGTTTTGCAAAAGTACTATCAAGCGCTCAGAGGAAATATGTAATTTTTCCTTCTCTGCTTGTATATTTGAGAAATAACAAGAAGGTTATTTTTCTCACATTTACTATCCAAGACAACTAAAAAGCTTCCATTGGAGTGCTTAAATTTAGAGGGAATGACTAATAAATCTGTCCTTTAATGATTTAGTAAGGAGTTAGTAAATACTCACAGATTTAATAGCAATTAATGCTATGCTATGCATTCCAGAGTAAGGTATGGTCCTGGTTGCTAAAGTTTTACAATGCTGTTGTAAGGATAAGTCTTCCACAGAAGACATAATTAGAAAATAAAATATTCCTAACTATGAACACTATATTTGTTCAAAGAAGGGAAAGCTCAGTGTGAACTAGAATAGTTTAGAAAAGTTCCACAAAGGAGGCAAAGACAGCTCTAAGGGTAAATAGGTGAAGAAACTGGGGAGGCTACTTTACATGACTGAATAATAAAACAATAACAGAATGGAGAATTATATGCACCTGGCATGTAAAAGCTGTGAAGAGAGCATTCTGACTGGAGGATACTGACTGGGAAATATTGTGAAATGTGGTTGGAAAGATGAAGATTAGAGGTAGATTAGATGCAGCCTTGATGTTAGACAGGTAAGATTGAAATTCAACCAGGAAGTTAGAAGTCAAATTCAGGCATGTGAGAGACAGAATGTAAAGTTCAAGGAACAAATGAATTGTCCAGGTGGGTTGGAATGTAAAGGAAATGAAAGGGTATGATCTGAAATAACACAGGAAAAACAAATTGGAACCGAAGCATTGTGGATCTTACAGACTAAGAGATTATTATTTTTCCTAGAGGCAAATGGACATTGAAAGATTTGTTTTATTTAGTATTTTATTTTTTCCACTTATATGTAAAAACAATTGTTACCATTTGTTTTTAAAATTTTGAGTTCCCAATTTTCTCCTTCCCCAATCATCTTTATTGAGAAAGCAAGCAATTCAATATAGGTAATATGTGTGTAGCCATGCAAAAACATTTCCAGAATAATCATGTTGTGAAAGAAAGCATAGACCAAAAAAACAGAAAACAAAAAAAGAAACCCTCAGTAAAATAAATTTTAAAAAATCTATTTCTGGAGATGGATAGCATTTTTCATAAGTCCTTCACGGTTTTCTCAGATCATTGTATTGTTGAGACAAAGTAAGTCATTCATAGCCGATCATCTTACAATATTACTGTTGCTTTGTACACAGTACATACCACTTTGCTCATGTAAGTCCTTCCTGATTTTTTTGAGAAAATCCCGTTCATCATTTCCTATAGCACAATAGTATCCCATCATTATCACTTACTACAATTTGCTCAGCCATTCCCCAATTGATGGACATCCCCTCAATTTTCAGTTTTTTGCCATCAGAAGAAAGCTGCTATAAATATTTTTGTACATATAGGTCCTTTTCCTTTTCCTAAAAATCTTTTTTGGGATACAAACCCAGTAGTAGTATTGCAAGATCAATAGCACTTTGGGCATAGTTCCAAATTGCTCTAAGAATGGTTGAATCAGGTCACAACTCCACCAACAGCGCATTAATGTCTCATATTTTTGCACATCCCCTCCACCATCTGTCATTTTCCTTTTCTGTCTTGTTAGATAATATAACAAATATACAGTAGCAACTCATAATTGTTTCAATTTGCATTTCTCCAATCAATAGTGAATAGGATCATTTTTTTTGTATATGGCTATAGTGATCTTTGATTACTTCATTTGAAAACTGTTCATATCTTTTGATCATTTATCAGATGGGGAATGACTTATTTTTATAACTTTGATTCAGTTCTCTATACGTTTGAGAAATGAGGCTATCAGAGAAATGTGCTTCAATTTTTTTCACAATTACTATTTTTAACTGTATCTCCCTCCATCCTTTCCCCCAATTATTGTATTCTCTCTCTCCTTTCACCCTGTCCCTCCTCAAAAGTGTTTTGTTCCTGGCTACACCCTCCCCCAATCTTCTCTATTTTCTATTATCCCCCTCTCAGTTCTCTGATTTTCTGATCCCCTTCCTCTCCTACTTTCCACAGAGTAAGATAGATTTCTATACCCAATTGACTGTGTATGCTATTCTTTCTTTCAGTCAGTTCTTATAAGAGGAAAGTTCACTCACTTCCCTTCAATTTCTCTTCCCCTCCACTGTAAAAGCTTTTTCTTGCCTCTTTTATGTGATATAGTTTACCTTTTTCTGCCTCTTCCATTTTCTTTCTCCTAGTACATTCCTCTCTCACCCCTTAATTTTATCTTTTTTTTAAGAATACCATCCCTTCATATTCAACTCACACCTGTGCCCTCTGTCTATGTATACTCATTCTAACTGCCCTAGTAATGAAAAGGATATTATGAGTTACAATTACCATCTATCCATGTAGTAATGTAAACAGTTTAACCTTTATAAGTATCTTTTGATTTCCCTTTCCTTTTTACCTTTTTAAACTTCTCTTGAGTCCTGTATTTGAAAGTCAAATTTTGTATTCATTTCTGATCTTTTCATCAAGAATGCTTGAAAGTCCTCTATTTCATTGAACATCCTTTTTTCCCTTAAGGATTACTTTCAGTTTTGCTGGGTAGGTGATTCTTGTTTGTAATCCTATCTCCTTTGTCCTCTGAAATGCCATATTCCACACCTTCCCACCCTTTAATGCAGAAGCTGCTAAATCTTGTGTTATCCTGACTGTGGCTCCATGTTTCTTGAATTGTTTCTTCCTGGATCCTTGCAATATTTTCTGCTTGACCTGAGAGCTCTGGAATTTGATCATAATATTCCTGGGAATTTTCATTTTGTGATCTATTTTCCAGGTCATTTGTTTTTCCAAGGAGATATTTTACATGGTCAGCCATTTTTCCATTCTTTTGATTTTATTTTGTCTTGTTTTCTCACAAAATCATTAGCTTGAATATGCTCAATTCTAATTTTTCTTTTTGTTGGGGGGGGGGAGTTTAAATGTGTTTTATTTTAGACAACCTACATGACATGTTTTTTAAAAACAATGCCTCCACTCCAAATAAATAAAGGTCAAAAATAAATGAATAAAGCTCAAGATGACATCAGTCCAAGTTTGTCCAAGTCCTGGTGTTGTGCAGATGACAAAAAGCAGCAGCCAGTTATGATGACAGGTGATTCAAAGTAATCAGCTGAATTTGTTAACATTTCTCCATTTCTAAACCATCCTTAAAGAAAATCATATATGGAGCCACACCATGCTCACAGAAGTCCAAGAGAGCCACCATGCCATCTAGATTCATGTTTTCACCTATGAAGAGCTGATAGTTTTTAAAATTAGCAAGGATGTGTTTGATCTGATCTGCAGCTCCTGTCATAAAAGGTTTTACTCTATCTGGCTTATGTTCTTCAAGTCTGCCTTTGATTGATTTCATATAGTCTTTGATGTACTTTTTGTAGAATTCTTTTGCGAAACTAGTTTTTTGAAGATGATGGTTTATTACTATGTCAACTCCAGTGATTACAGTGGCATCTGTTGCTTCACCCTCAGGACCTTCGGCAGAGGCATTCCCACCGATGAGTGAATCATCAATGGTACCCTCTGTCCTACTGACCATCTTCCCCTCCACCTCCAGGCACAGCCCGTTCGCGACCTCCTGGATCTTGTAAATGTCGTAGAACATCTCATCGTGGCTGATGAGGTCCCGGTAGATGATCATGACGGCGGAAGGAGGGAGGCGATGGCGGCCGCTTGGAGCTCTGCTTGGTGGGGGAGGAGGGAGCGGGCGGAAAAAAAAGCTACATTGTAATTTTTCAAGGAATTGTTTTTTTTTTTCAGTGAGCTCTGTACCTTCTTTTCCATTTGGCTAATTCTACTTTTTAAGAATTTTTTTTTCTTTAGTGGATGTTTGTGCCTCTTTTTCCATTTGGTCAATTTTACTTTTTCAGGCATTCTTCACCTCATCAGCTTCTTGGACTTCTTTTACCATTTTTTTGGCCTAGTCTGTTTTTAAGGTGTTATTTTCTTTAGTATTTTGGTTTTGTGTCTCCTTTACCAAGCTGTTGACTCATTTTTCATGATTTTCTTCCATCACTTTCATTTCTCTTCCCAGTTGTTCCTCTACCTGTCTTATTTGATTTTGAAAACCCTTTTATAACTCTCTCGTGGCCTAAAACTAATTTATATTTTTCTTGGAGGTTTTGGATTTTTGTGCTTTGACTTTATTATCTTCCTCTGAGTGTGTTTTGATCTGTCTTGTCACCATAGTAACTTTCTATGGTTAGAACTTTTTTTTCTATTTTTCTCCTCATTTTCCAGTCTATTTCTTGATTTTTAACTTTTTATTAAAGTGGTTCTCTGCTTCCAGGATGGAGGGGTACTGTCGCAAGCTTCAGGGGTTTTGTGCATCTCTTTTCGGAGATATTTGTAAATTTTCAATTCTTTCAAAATCATATGATCTAAGGAGAAGTGTATTTACTATTCTTCTGACCTATGCTCTGGTCTATGAGTGGCTGATAGAACTCTTTTCTGCCCTGGAACTGTAATGAGGGTCCTGCTGCACTGTGACCACAAATTCTGCTGTGCTAGTACTCTTCGTCACTCTAAGGCTGTTACACAGAGCTGTGACCCAGAACCAAGTATGGACAAAGCAACAGAGTCCTGCCTCAGTGCTAGCAAAGAGACTCCTGAAACAGAATCATAGCCATGTGAAAAACAACACAAAACAAACCAGTCTTTGCATTCAGGAGGTAATTGATGAACTCTTTCTTGGTTAAAGGATCTAGTAAGTCTAGCAATAGTTTTATTATCAAAGTTGAAAAATGTTACAGGTCAATTCATATCATCTATCCATTCACAAATCTAACTATTCATTCAGTCATTCACCTCTACTTCCTTATCACTCACCATGTAGCCATGATTCTGCTAAATATTGTAGAAGGTCTAAAGAATTATAAGTTATTTTCACTGGCCTCTAGCATCTTAGGAACATATGGATTCAATTTCATATTCAATTCAATTCAAATTCAAATAACCAGAACAATATAACAATCCAAATCAAGGATGTATAAAATTTTCAAAGGCAGCGCAAGATTTAATGCCATATGCATACTAGAGTCTCTATTTCTTCAGATATATATATATATATATATATATTATATATATATATATATATCATAGAGAAGATATATATCACATGTATACACATATACATATATGCACACATCCATACATATATGTTCATTTTTCAGTTATGGTTACTATTTATTTCCCTTTCAATCTATTTTTCTCCTATTCTAATCTCTCTCCTTTCACCCTGTCCATCCTCAAAAATATTTCATTTCTGACCACTGACTCCTCCAATCTATCCCCCCATGTATTAGACCCCCTCTCTTCTTGTCCCCGTTCCCTCCTACTTCCCGGTAGAGTAAGATTGATTTCTATAACCAACTGATTATGTATGTGTTGTATCCCTCTTGAGTCAATTTTGATGAGATTCAAACATTGTCTGCCACATGTAGCAGCAAGCACCCCAAGCGTCCTCAGGGTTTGCAACTACCACAGGTTCTTGGATCTGCTTTGTTAAAGGAAAGCAACTCAAAATGGGTTAACAAGCTTACTTTAATCAGTCAGACATATATCGTTTACCTTGTTCAGGAGAAAAGGTCAGCACCCTGAACCTCAAAGTATACAGGCATAATTATCAAGACAGAAACATCAAGTAGACAGATTTCCAAACTGTCCAATCATTACATCCATACCCAGTCAACACCTGGGTTTCCACATTCTGGGTTTTTCAAAGCCGGGGGACTCTCAACAACGGCTTCCCAGAATTCAGATCAAATCACAGAACACTTCTCAAAGTGAGTCCCAAAACAAAGCTACACATCAGGGCTTATATAGCCTTCTCCTGGCTCAGAGAATGTAACAACCTTATTGACTCACTGGCCAATCAAAAAGTATCTACTGAAAAACAAGCCTCCCTCCCCAGGCTTCTGGTGCACTTTAGCCTAGGGGCAGGGAAGATCTTTAAAATTTACATTCGCATTACACCACACCTCATTATACCCCTCAACTTTAAAAGTTCTTTTGCACCTCTTTTATATGAGATAATCTACCCTATTCTACTCTTGCTTGTCTTTTCTCCAATGTATCACAGTTTTTCACTCCTCAATTTTACTTTTTAGATATGATCTCATAGTAGTCATTCCTCTTTTTCACCCTTAATTTTATTTTTTAGATATCATCCCATCATAGTCAACACATACCCATATCTTCTGTCTATGTACACTTCTTCTAAGTGACCTAACAATGATAAAGTTCTCAGGAGTTACAAGTATCATCTTCCCATATAGAAATGTAAATAGTTTAACTTTATTGAAACCCTTACAATTGCTATTCCTTGTTTACTTTTCTATGTTTCTCTTGAGGCTTGAATTTGGAAGCCAGATTTTCGATCTCTGGTGAAAAATTTTCTAATTTATTAAATATCAGTTTACTCAGTTTTGGTGGATAGATGATTCTTGGTTTATAACCCTAGCTCCTTTGCCCTTCGGGCTATTTTATACTGAGTCCTCTGATACTTTAAAGCAGAAGCTACAAAGGCTTGTGTTTTCTTGACTGTGGTTTTATATTTGAGTTGCTTCTTTTTATTTGCTTGCAATATATATATATATATATTTTTTTTTCCTTTTGAACCTGGGAGCTCTAAAATTTAGGTAAAATATTCCTTCAAGTTTTCATTTTGGGATCTCTTTCAGGAGGTGATTGATAGAGTCTTTCAATTTGTATTTTACCTTCTGGCTCTAGAATATGAGGTCAGTTTTCCTTGAGGCTATTTTTTTGATAATGGCTTTTAGGCAGTCCCTTCATTCTTAAATGATCTCTCTGGGATGTGTTTTCCAGGTCAATTGTTTTTCCAATGATATATTTCACATTATCTTCTATTCCTTTATTTTAACTGTTACTTAATGTCTCATGGAATCATTAGCTTCCATTTCCTGAATTCTAATTTTTAAGGAATTGTTTTCTTCAGTCAGCTTTTGTACCTCCGTTTCCTTTTGGCCAAATCTTATTTTTAAATAATTGTCTTCAGTGAATTTTGTGTGTCTCTTTTACCATTTGGCCTATTCTGTTTTGAAAGTATTGCTTTCTGCAGTATTTTTGTGTGCCACCATTACCGAGCTTTTGACTCTTTAAAAGTGATTTTTCTTACATCCCTTCTATTTCCTTTCCCATTTTTCCCTTTAGCTCTCTTATTTTATTTTTAAAATACTTTTTGAGTCCTTCCAGGTATTCTTTTGGGGCCTGCAAACAATTCACATTTTCCTGTAAGTCTTTCCATATAACTGTTTTGATTTTGTTGTCTTCTGAATTTGTGTTTTGCTATTCCTTGTCAACATGCTAACTTTGTATGGTCAGGTTCTTTCTTGGTTGTTTGCTCATTTTACCAGCTTATTTCTGAACTTTTCACTCTATGATAAAGTTGGACTTAGTTCTTGAGGTAGCAGAGAATTGTCCCAAGCTTTAATTTTTTTCATGCTGCTGTTTTTAGGGGTAATTCTGGGGGTTTGTAAGTTTTTAGTTATTCCAAGATGGTATGGTCTAGAAAGATCTGTTTACTCTTCCCCTGACCTGTCCTCTGGTCTATGAGGAACCATAAGCACTATTTTCCACCGTGAAACTGTAAGCAGGATGCTCACTCACCTTTGGCAGCACATTCTAGAGTATTAGTATTTCTCCTCACTCTGGGATTATGAGAGTCCTTCACCCAGTAGTAGCAATAGGTCCACTTCAATCTCTTTCTGAGCCATTGTCCAACCCTACCCATGCTTTCATTGTATAAACTAAGAACTCTGAAACCACTACTGCTGATTCACTTGTGCCCCTCCCCCCCAGGCCTGATACTGCCTTGCTGGGTCCCAGGCTGCATGAATGAGCTCCATTTTCACCTCTGTGAGAGGTCTTTCTTGCCTACCTTCTAGGTTGTCTTGGGCTGGCAAATTGTTTCACCCTCTCCTCTACTTTTATTGGTTTCACCACTCCAGTATACATTTTGAGGCATTATTTTAAAGTTCTTTGGAAGGGAATTCAGGAGATCTCAGGTAAGTCCCTGCCTGTACTCTGCCATCTCGGCTCTGCCCATGTGATAATCTGATGAAGTTTCTAAATCTGAATTCTAGCTGCTTTGACTCTTTCTGTGTAGCTGAGAGATGAAGAACACCTCTTTAAATTAGATAGATCTTAAAGTAGAATTCAGATGAGTGCTTTTTCAGGATATATGGGAGTTTTAGGTCATGCAATCAGGAAGGTCTGAGTTTAAATCTGGCCTCAGATGATTACTATATGTACAGCCATGACCAAGTCACTTAATCTCAGTTTACCTCATTTATCTCAGTTTCAACCACAGTTTACACAAGTTTCCTTGTGTACAAAATGAAGATAATAATATCACCTCCCTTTCAGGATTGTTGTGAAAATCAAATAAGGTAAAAATTGTAAAGCGTTTAGCACAGTGCCTGGCATATAGCAAATATTATACAAATGATAATTATTAACTATTATGTTGTAGAGTCATTCCTCCTTAGATATGAATCAAAACTGAAGACTTTTGTATTCTCCTTACTTCTAAGATCCTATATTTCTGTGTTCCTGTGCCCAAAGGAGCTCTACATTTTACTGATACCCAAACTATACCAGGCAGTGTTATAATATAATGGTTAGGGAATATAGACAAAATTTATATGTCTATTAGGGATCTAATTATCACACACTTTAAGTCAGCTGAGGCAGGCCATTTAGATTTTTGATTCCTTAGTTGCCTTATCTATAACTTGGTAATAATAATGATGGATTGGCATTTTTATGGTACTTTTCTTCTCAAAAACTCAATGCAATAAATTCTCTTTATCTCCTGTATAGTTTTTCTAAGGCACTTAGAACACCCTCAAAAATGGTGCTGTATAAATACAAACTCCACATCTTAATCTATTTTTAAAATCCTGAAGTAATTCAGGGGCTGTGACTGATGTTTGCAAGATTTTCCACCTCACTTTTTTCATGTGCAATCATTCCCTTAATTAAATGTGAAATGATATTTAAAGTCCTTGTCCTTCGAGATTGTCATTCTAGTACTGGACATGGAAGGATTAACAAATGCTTTTATTTCAAGTCTTCTTTGTTTTCATGGTACATTTTTTTAAATAAAAGTGATACAGAAAAGTATGCCTTTGATTTGATTCAAAGGAATTCTGAATTATGTCTAGTTCCAGCAGTAAATCAACAATCTTAGTCAATTATCAAATTTTTAATGAATATGTACCTTTATGATAGCCATTGTCAAGGATGCAAAATAAGAATAAAATATAATTTCTGCCTCCAAAGAATCCACAATCTATCTGAAGAGGAAAAAAAAAAACTGGCACATATGAAACACTTAAAAGAATAAGGGGTCAATAGCATACATACCCATGTGGTCTAAACTATTAGAATTCATATTAGGGAGAAATCAATTTAGAGCTTGAATGACTGAGGAAAATTTCCCAGAAGTAGTGAAATTCAACTGAGTAAGATATGAAAAAGGAGAAAGAAAAAAAACATACCCTTGCAAATTAGAGTATCGGCAGGAGCAAAGAGAGCTAGAGGAGTTGTATCTATTCAGTAAATCTTGTTGTTAGGTATGGTAGACTGGATGAATGGAGAGATGAATGAATGAATGAATGAATGAATGAATGAATGAATGAATGAATGAAAAAGCATTTATTAAGGGCTTACTAGGTGCCATGTGTGGCGATGAACTCTGAGATATACATAGAATAAGCAAAACAGATATATTCTCAAAGAGTTCATATTCTTATTGGGGAAACAACATATAACAACAACTACAACAGAAAGGAAGAAAGAAAGAAAAGAAGGAAGGAAGTAACAAATGAATGAACAAATCAAGAAAAGAAAGTAGGAAGGAAGGACGGAAGGAAGATAGAAAGACAGATAGATAATATTTTATGAAATGTTTTAAGGTTTGCAAGGCATTTTATGTATATTATTTCATTTTAACCTCATATAAATTTTGGGAGATAAGTGCTTTTATTATCTCCATTTTATAGATGAGAACGCTGAGATAAAGGGCATTTATGTGACTTGGCAAAGGTTAGTGTCTGAGGAAGGATTTGAGTTTAGGTCTTCTTAATCCCAAGTCTAACATGCTATCCACTGTGTCACACAGATGTCAATATATCTATAGAGATAGAAATAGATATGTTATAAAGGTAGATGATACTGACATATATGATATAAATATCTAATTAGCTATGGATATGAATATAGATATAGATTTTGATTTTTATATATAGATATGTATATATAGATGCATAATCTATCTATATCTATATATTGATCTGTATCTATATTAGTTAGAGTTCTATAGATAGATATCTATTATGTATATCTATATAGATTGGTTTATTGATTGAGGGGAGGAAATAAACTTCCAGGTCATATAATGTAATCCTCTCATTTTACAATTAAGGAAACTGAGGCCCAGAGAAGTTAAATAACTTACTCAAGCTCACACAGACAATTTGTAATTGTCAGGGTTGGATTTGTACCTACATCCTTTACCTCTATATCAACTCACTTTTCACTATACCACACTGTACCTCATGGCCTATGCTGATTAAAAAAATGGACCTGACATTTCCATGAAGAGGTATAATGCCCCCCAATCTCTACCACTGAAGTATCCTACTTGCGGATAGTGCCTGTCTTCATCCCCAAATCTGATGGAGGCATGGTTAAGGTGAAGATTGTAATGATTAAGGCACAAGTGTGGCAGTCTTGGAACCACTATGGGGAGGGAGTGTGCACTCTACAGAGAAAATGTGTCTTCCCTGCCCCCACTCAGAAGTAAGTATCTGAGACAAAACTCCAGCTACTCAACTTATTTATTCCTCTATTCCCAATTTAGACCTCCTGGAATTAACTTTGATTTCTACTCTTTTTCTCTAGAACACATCTATCACTACTTCTATATTTTACTCTTTGAAAGATTTGCCAGGTTCACCCCTTCCTCACTAGTACCATGGACTAACAATCTATCAGTACTTACTATTATCACCTCACAACTGGATTTCTACAATAATCCATTAGATTTCCTCCTTGTATGCAGGGACTTTTATCTTAAACATGCCCTATATACTGCTGCCATATTTATTTTAATATAATAATATTTTCATCATGTTACTCAGCAGTTGAGAAATCTATAAATTGTTTATTTTTGTTTTTCTCCCATTATTTGTAGGTAAGTTGAAACTCTACATTGTTTCAAATTCCTCAAAAATAAAACGACAGTTGTAATGCCAAGCAAAGGCAACTTCCCAAGGTTCAAAATACCAGCATAGGTGCTCTCCATTTTATTCAGTGACAAATTAAGAATAGACAGAATCGAAATATAGCATAATTCACAATACAGCATTTACCAAGTGTAATTCAATAATCTCCAAGTACTACCCCACCCCTGGATATTAATTTATTTAATCAATCCCAAAGACCCTCTTCTAAGTACTACTTCACCCCTAGGCTGTACATTCATTTAGTCAACCAAAAAGCCCCTCTTCCCAAATGGAGATTAGTTTCCAATCATAAGTAAAGTACATTCATTTATTTAATTACAGAGCACAAAAAGGTCAAAAGTTCCCTACCCTTGGATTACAACTGAATAGGCCATCTACCCCAGAGTTACAACAAGCTTAAGCACAGCATTTAATACCCAAAGAGAGGTCTTTTCTTCATCTTGATGTGAGGCAAGTTCTCAGCAATCTTTGTTCCTGGGGAGACAAAGCCTAGCAAGGCCACAAGATACATTGCCAGTGTCTTCAAGAATTCACTCTCTGTCTGCAGAACAATATCAGGAACTCTGAACCTATAGCAAGATTCCAGGGCCTCTGCAACAACAGGACTGTCCTTCACCAGTGGACAGATCTGGCAAAACAACATCAAAAAAAAACAAAGTACCAGCATAACAGCCATGTCTCCTCAGTCCTTGGCAGCTCTGGGTGGCAGCTCTCAAAAGTTCTGGGCAATTCAAACTGGCCCTCAGCAATCCCCTCAGTTTCTCTCTGCCTCCAAGATGCTGCTTCCAAAAAGTTCTTCTGCCTCTCTCTTTTCTTGTGTCTCTCTAAATTTACATCACCAGCTCCTCCTAGTTCAGCCCTCTCTTTTCACATCATCAAGTCCATCCCACAAGTGGGATTCACAAGCTCTGGGTTTTAACACAATCAAACCAAAAACCAAGCCAATACAGGGGGATCTTTAAATTTCATTACTATTAAAACAGTCTACTTAATATGAATGAATGATCGAACGAATGAAAGAATGAATGAATGAATTAATGAATGAATGAATGAAGAGTTAAGAGGTGAAATAAGAGGACCACCATAATGGAGCACGAAGGGGGTGTTCCATTAATACCTCAAATCCATACTTTTTGGATGAACTGTGAATGCAAGATCTCAGTTTCATAAAAGTTCAGAGTGCATTGTACAATTCAGAAATGAAACAGAAAAGGCATGGGAGTGACAATAGCAAGATCTCTACTTGAGGAAATAAAATGGTAGTACTTTCTGAACTATTTTTTTTCTAAAAAAAGAATAGGGACATATTCATTGATATTTATTTCTACTTATCAGTACACACACAGTTTAGTGTTAGATGAGATCTTGGTACAATAGATTTCTGAGCCTGAAATCAGGAAGATTTGAATCCAAATTTGGCCTCAGACACTTAACAAACCTTAATAGAGAAATTGGATACGGAAACTTTTTTTTCCCATTTGAATTTTTCCCTTCTTGTCCTAGATTGATTACCGTTGTCTGTGCAGAAGCATTCCAGTTTCAAGTTTCCTCTTCTGCAGTAAAAATAGTATTGTGTTCTTTCAGTTACTTCACTGCAATCTTTTTTTTTTTTTTTT
>NW_027187325.1:4861334-4861690 GCF_028583685.1 Petaurus breviceps papuanus | reverse complement strand
GGGGGGGTGTGTGGGTGTTAAATGTCTGAAGTCAAAACCGAACTCGGGTCCTCCTGACTCTGGGGCCGGTGCTTAACTCACTGTGCTACCTAGTGGCCACATACTGTAATCGTGTTGTTAAAGGTGATCCTGTTCCCACTGGCTCTTTTCTGCTTGCTCCTGATCCCCATTTCTGATTTGATATTTCCTCTTTTTCTCCTCTCCTTAAGCTGGTGTTGTTTTAGTTTTTGAGCCCCTTTCCAAAAAGGATTTCTCTCACTCTCTTTATCATCTATCTTCTCTTTCTGTCTCTTTTAGATGCTCAGTCTCATTCTCTTGTCACCCCCATCTCTCTCTCTCTCTCTCTCTCTCTCTCT
>NW_027187325.1:4853445-4861234 GCF_028583685.1 Petaurus breviceps papuanus | reverse complement strand
CTCTCTCTCTCTCTCTCTCTCTCTCTCTCTCTCTCTCTCTCTCTTTCACCTTTGATGCTATTAAAACTTCAAATGTATCTACTTCAGGTTCTTAATTATAGGTGCGTTCTGCCACTGTTATGAAGGAAGGGCTCATCACATGAATTCCATAGTACCTCATTTTCATAATAATGTCAATAGATGATTGATGATGATGATGACGATGATTATAGCTAATATTTTTATAGTGATTACAATGTGCCAGACACTTTGTTAAGTGTCTTCTACTTTTTAGCTCATTTGGTCCTCACAAAAATTCTGGGAGGTAGGTGCTATTATTTTCCTCACTTTACAGAGGAGGAAACTGAGAAAAACTAGGGTCACACAGTTAGCATCTATGGCCACATTTGAACTCAGGACCAGCACTCTATCTGCTTTACCACCTCTAACTGACCCATGTTAGGTCCCCTTCCCCAAAAAGTCTCTGATTATGCAGTCTCTTCTGTTGGCCTTTTTTAAATTTCTAAATTTACCTGGAAATTTAAACCCTGTTTCCCTCTTCTCCCACCCTCTAGGTTCTAGTTGCCCACAGCAGTTGCAATTTCCCTCTAACTCCCAAGCCAAATAGACTTTTCAAGTAGCAAATACTTCAGCCCTCATCTTGTGTAAGATTCTTAACTTCCTTCAGATAGCTCATCTCTCTTCACTCATTAAAACATTCTTCAGGGGAACCCCTTTCTCCTCCAAAGAAGGCCCCCTTCTTTTCCCCTTCCTCTTCAATCTTTCCCCTCTTCTCTTAACCCATTCTTCTGCAGGCTCTTCTCCTTTTGATACCATGAAGATCACCTTCTCCTCACTTCTAGACTTTGATTTGATCACAGAGTATAACTCACTCCTCCCTATCCCCCTATATTCTTCCTTCCATTTTTGCACCCTTCTGTATTGCAATGTAGTCACACAAAAGAAGCATTAACCTGTGTGCAGGGTATTTACCAGGTTCTGTCTATAATGCACTCAGTCCCTCTCCCCCCTTCACTGTTATCTCTACCAGATTCCTACATTCACCCCTGCCATGTTCTTCTGAGAGTCCTATAATCCTTAACTTGTCTCTGCTCATCCTGTTTTTGCTGCATAGCAAACATATTTTCTTTTAATGTTATTATACCTGTCTCTTTTCTCCTAGGTTTTTCTTCACTTCTGTATGTTGGCATTCCCAATCTATTATTCTCTTTTCTGTTTCTTTGGTAAGGCTTTTCATTGTAGATTCAGGTTTTTCTATTCTCTTCATTATTTTTGCTGTGCAGGACATATATTCTGCTCTCATAATTCCCATTTCTCTTTTAAACCACCCAAGAACAGCTTGTTGTAGTTCCATGTTCTCAAATTTCACAGAATCCTCTGTCTCATCATGTTGGATCATTTTCTGAGTTGCTGTTGTTTTCCCAGTATTTATTAATAGATATATGACTTCCTTTACAAGATCTAGAGGCTATATTTCCTTCTGTTAATGTTTTTCCTATTGATTTATCTATGTTGAAGGCCTTTGTGATTTCTTCTTTCTGAAATCTTTGGTATTATCAGTATTTTTCCTCCTTTTCTTTCCTTATGACTCACTTCCTGATTGCTTTCTGATTGTGGTTTTCTTGGGGATTGAATTTCAAAATGTCTCAGACTCCTCTTGAGATGGGCAATTCATGGTTCACCAGTCTAGGACTCTTCCCTGAGTGAGTTTTGGTGATCAGAACTAGCACCAGTGATTGGAGGTTGTAACCCTTGGCAACCTTTTGATCCTGAAGGGTTATGATGAACGTGGCTGTTGAGACCCAAACAAAGTTTAAGAGCCTAAAGAAAGGATTGTGAGGGGCAGGGGTGAGCATAAGGGGAAGCCTGTGTCATATCCTTAGATCTGCTAAGTCAGTCTCTCTGGCAGTAGAATGAGAGGTGGGAGAGCTACTGTGTGAACTCAGGGTCATTGAACTTTCCTGGGTTACAGGTGATTTTTAAACTTTATTTTGGATTCAAAGTGTCTTAGACCATGGAAATAGCTGAAATTGCTTTATTCTCTGGCACACAATTTCTCTTTTTGGAGAGGTTTGAAAGATCCTGCAGATCAAGAGAAAATGTCCCATCCTCTGCTTACCACTCACACTACCCAAAAGTTTTCTATTGCTTTTTTTTAGACAATCATATCATTGGTTGCATCATATTGAACTTATAGTATACTAGTATCCTTTGACTTTTGTTTTAAATTTATGACTTTATCATGTCATGCCCCCACCTTATATTTGCAAGGCTGAATTTTTGAACCCAAGGGTAAGATTGTATATTTATCCCTATTAAAGTTCCTTTTACAAGATTTTGTTCAGTCTTCAAACCTATCAGGACATTTTGGGATTCTGATTCTGTCATCCAATGCATATACTTTCCTCCTATCTCAGCTTTGCATCTTTTACAAATGCTACTTAACTGTTACCAAAAAACTAAAGAAAATATCAAAAAACTCTAGAGCTCATACAAGTATCTGGTGTGTTCAATTGACACTTCCTTCCTAACAGAAATCAAGCTAAAAATGTCTCCTCTTTAGATCTGGTCATTGAATACGTGTTATATTTGAATGACTAAACTATTGTTTAGCTCTTCTGTATTTTTTACAGTATAGCATAAGATATTTCATTAAATATTTTGCCAAACTCTAGAGATATTTTATGTACAACATCTCTATCAATTTAATAACTGATCAAGAAAGAAAATATGATTAGTCTAACAATATCTTCAACTTTTTTCTAGATGCTTAGTAACCATCTCTTTAATATATTCTAGTATTTCAAAAATATATTGTCATTGGTATCTTTTGCATTTTTTACATTTCTTCCAGTGTTTCTCTTTCTCCCAAAGAGTAATTCAATATAACAAAGAAGAAAAAAAAAGAAAGAAATAAATGGAGAGAGAGAGAAAACAAAAAAACCTCAAGTCTTTGCTCTAACACATACTAGCTATGTGACTAGAGAAGTAATATCACCTTGCAGTGTTGTAAACAACTCTTCGACTCTACATTTCATTGGCACAGGGAGTTGCCTTCCCCCAAATTCCCTATTCAAATAAAATTATAGGTACATCTCCTCTCTTTATCTTGTCATCTGGGTATTGACCATCATACTTAGGACCATAACATAATTAAAATTATTATTTTGTATGCTGTCTACCTCCACAGAACGAATTGAAAGACTTTGAATGCAGATCAGAGCATATTACCTTCACATTCTTTATCTTGTTCAAGTTTTTTCCCCTTTTGGTCTGATTCTTCTTTCACAACATGACCAATATGGAAATATATTTTACATGATTGTACATATACAACCTATTTATTCTTAGCTTTTTAGGGAGGAGGGAGTGGAGTGAGGAAGAAAGAAAATTTGCAACTTAAAATTTTTTAAAATGTTAAAATTTGTCTTTCCATGTAATTGAAAAAATAAAATAATTTTTAGAAAATAATATTTTCTGATTCTTGGAATGTCTAAATTGATGTCTGACCACTTTTTGATGGATCAAAGTCATCATTCAATGCTTAATGGAGATGATCCTCTGAAATAGACACTGAGTAGGAAAATTATTTTCCTATCAAGTATTTAACATCCTCAGAATTGTTCAGAGTGGCTGCCTTTTCATTAATTAAAAGAGTTATTCATTTACCTGGAGTATTTGGAAATGTAGACCCATCTAGCAAATGTATCTAAGAAAACAAAGATGTAAACATAAGATGTTATTTGAATGAATTTGCATTTGAAGTTGTGGTTGGGGATGTTTTCAAAACAGCCAGATTGTTTGTAGTGTAACAGACAAAGAAGAAATCTGCTCTCTGCAGCAATCCACATCATTTTTTTCTCTGTGGAAATTGCAAGAAAAGATAAGGGGTTTTGTGTTGTATATTTAAATATAATGTAGTAGTAATACCTTTGCATTTATAGAGTACTTTTGTATCTGTTAAGCAATCTAAATCACTGGTGAATATGGATGTTACTAAGGAGGTATACGAGCACCAATGGACAAATATAATAAATTAAACACTTAGTAATTATTCCCAGTTAGAAAGGCCGAATAACTTGATAAAAAAAAAGTCACAGAATTTCTGAGTCTTTTGCTAAATCTTTTGTGATTATATTTCTTTATTATGCAGCATTGTTTCATTTAATACTTCTTTTCCTGTTTGTTTTTCCTGATAGAGTATACTAGAAAATGACTCCATTCTTTTCCTCCACACTTCCCAGGATTATTTGCAATTAAATATTCTCCCAGAGAGTTCAATTCTAAAAGGATCTTTTAAAAAGAGACAGTAATAAAAATTCATTCCAAATTCTTCTGGCCAGGGAATCACAGTTGAGTTTTCTTAGACCAAAGAAGGTGTTTCCTTTGAAGAGAAAATAATAGAATATGTGAAATAGATGATACTACAATGCCAGCATTCAGACTCAAGCCACTTCAAGGAAATTGGACTAAGTCTTTGAATATGCCAGTAGATAAAGAGGACTTGGGATGAAGTGAATTTGGATAAATACATTAAATCCATTGTACCTTAACAAAAACATTTCAGTTCAGACATGTCAGACTCTTTGGGACCCCATTTAATGTTTATTAGCAAACATACTGGAGTGATTTGTCATTTTATTTCTAGTTAATTTTACAGGGGAGAAACTGAGACAAATAGGGTTAAGTGACTGGTCCAGGGTCACACAAGCTAGTAAGTATCTGAGGCCAGATTTGAACCCATAAAGATTAGTCCTCCTAATTCCAGGTCTAGCAATACATCCGCTGTACCTGCTAGATGCCCCCTATTGTGCCTTTAGATTTGCAGAAAAATTGCAGTAATTGTTGAAAGTAATAGACCCATTTGCTTGGAATACTTAAAGAAAGGCTATATGGATTGTCAAAAATTAAGGGAGTCTAGGTTTCAAGGCAGAGGAAATTAAACAATATTATTTGTGCCTCAGCTTTTCTGAAATAGTTTATAATTCCAAAGAAATAAAGTGCCTAGTTTCTAAGTGGGCAATTAGTAGTGGACAAATAGACTCTAAAGAAGGAAGGAAAAATGGAGGGAATGGATTAGAATGAGAGAGGTGAGCAGAGACCCTTGAATATGTTGTTTCTCAGGTCACAATGTGAGAAGAGAGTCCACATTAGTCTTAGAAGAGGCTTCTCTAAAATTCTGATGAGTCATTATACCAAACTCTCAATATTTTAATGCATAGAACTCTGAGATCCATGGCACCTCATACAGAATGAAATGTGTTTTGTTTTACAGTGAAGTTCAGGGTCATAATCATTTGAGTCTGGTAATCATTGGTGTCTTACCTCTAACATCACAGGGACGTAGGTTGGTTCTAATCAGTAGCCTGAAATGTTCCAAGTATAGAATAATTCTAGAAATGAAAGATGTCAGAAGAGAGATAAGGGAAACAGGAGATAGTAACATGGCTAAAGAAGAGACAATCCATTTGAATGGGCCACTCACACTACACTAGTTAATTGTTTATGTATTTATTTCTTTATTAAGTTCACACACACACACAAACACAAACACACATTCATGCCCATGCATACACATACATTAAATGATGAAAAATAGAAATTGCTAAATTCTTTTGGTCTTGTTGTTTATGTATAATCTCTGTCTTGTTCTTTCTACTGACATCTCTCTGACCCTAGTAGAAGTACCTACTTAACACTCACCCATTCAAGCCAAGCTTGGTTTACTTTAAATGATTATTAAGATTCCTGTCCATGGTACATAAGGAGCCCTATGCTATAGTTCAACATCATTGAATTGTGTTTTTCTTATTCTTGGTCTTTCTATGATTAATAGTCCCTGGTGAGATTTCCCACCTTGTCACTGAGTTATCCTTATTATTGGCTTCCTGCCTATCTTGCTTTCAAAAACTGTTCCAAGGTACTAATTTTCTTGGATGTTCTCAATGTCTTAATAGCATGGACCTCATAACTTGCACTTTTATTAATTGGCTGCTATTGGAATCTCCCCAATAAATATTTATTTTAAGGAATAAATTCCCATCTGTCATTTTCCACTCCTCTCTCAGCATAGCTCTAGTCATTTCAATCATATATTTAGCAAAACAATTCAAATCATGCACAGGAATTTGCCAGTGGACTTCTCATTCCTCCTCTGTGATTTTATGCTTTTTACTAATTTATTCATTAGTTATTTACCTCATGGAGACTCAAACATCCTCATATCCCTGGCTAGACACTTAATGCTCAGAGAAGCAGTCTTTTCTTTTTCTAACTCCTGAATCAATGCTTGCCCCCATATGATTCACTTGACTACTGTTTAAGCCCCTAATATGACAATATGCAGGATTATCAGATTATGAAATTGTGGAAGTGCACTTGACATAAATACATCCTGATTAACCAGTCGTGTCATCTTAAAAAATAGCCACCTTATAAGATGCTCTACTTTTCCCAGCAATGGTTCTATTACTCAGATAACTTTAGAAAATCTACTTTGGGAACGTCCTCCATAGCCAGTTCATGAACTGAATAAAGAAAATCAGTCTCTTCAATTTGTAGTTACATATAACTTATTTCATTTTTTAAAGTGTTACACTGCTTATTTCCCAGCATTTGGATTGAATGGCTTTTGTCTGTTTCTAAAATTAATCCAATCCTGAATAATAAATATTTATTGCTATTTGATGTTGGTTGTAAGTATGTGACAATCTTGGAATGCATTTTCAAAAAATGCTTTTACAGAAATATTGTGAGCAATGTTGGAATAAGGATGCAGTTTGCAAAAGTGACACCTTTGAAGGAGACAAGCACTTTTGAACACAGGAGTTGTAGTATTTTTTAAGTCAATTCCAGAGAGTTAAAAATGTTGTCTCTCCATTTGTAGTTCAAAATACGTGATATTTCTTTAAAAATAATTTCAGATTATAATTTTTCTACTCTACTAAAGTCTATGCCTGGTATTTAATTGTGGAATGAAGTTAATTTGGAGTACTTTAAAGGTATTCTAGTAGAGGTTAAGCACTGATAGATAATACAAATTGGAAAGAAAACAAGTATACATTCAATGAGGAATTGCCTCTCATGTGATCAACCATAACTCACCATAAATTTAACATGTTTTTTTTTACCTGCAGCAGCTCAGAATGATCATCTATTAAATGTCCCAATTTTGTAACCTATTTAGGAAAAGAGTGTAGCCATATCCAATGAAATCACAATTCTTTGAAATATTAGAGCATAATATTTCTACATATAAAAAAGTCATCTTCAATTATTACTTCATGTATATGTGCTTCATAGCCCCACTAGTGATGAGTGTTTAATCTTGAAGAAAGAGAACTCTCTTTAGAGTTCAAAAAACCGAAGTTCAAATCCAATCTCTACTTTATCTTTGTGATCTTGGCTAACTCACCTCATCTCTAGTCTTTGTGTCCTTTTTCTTCTCCATGGAATGGAAACTCATTAAGTGTGAGGACTGTTTCTTTTTATTTATGAATTTTCAGTGCCAAACACAGTGCCTGAAAAAAAATCTATGTCCCTAATAAATGCCTGCTGATTGTTGATTAGTGAATGAATAAGTAAATAAGGGAATTCAACTGCAGAATCTCTGGGGTCCCTTTCAGTACTTTTCTTCTTTAATGTTACCTTAGAATATCCCACAGACTGCTTGTGGATAAGGTCCATGTATTTTGATGCACCTCCAACACAGAATTTAACATGTTGTTTTGTATTGGATGGATAGAGAGAGAGAGAGAGAGAGAGAGAGAGAGAGAGAGAGAGAGAGAGA
>NW_027187325.1:4837196-4853435 GCF_028583685.1 Petaurus breviceps papuanus | reverse complement strand
GAGAGAGAGAGAGAGAGAGAGAGAGAGAGAGAGAGAGAGAGAGAGAGGATTATAGGTATAAGTGTAGGTATATGTATAGGTATAGATAGAGATAGATATGATATGGATATAGATGGTATAGATATTCAATGATGAATGTTTTTAGCCAGTAAGGATATTCAAATCACATGATGCAGACTTCGGGCCATGGTTTGTAGTCATATTCTGGATTGTTAGTCTGACTTGATGGAAAGGAGAGAATGGAAAAACTTACCAAATTTACATTTTAATCTTACAAAGAGGCAGTTATTTAGAATAGTCTCAAACATTTAGATGGTCACACTTTTGAAAATAATTGACCTGAGGAGCAGTATAATTTAATTGAAATTCAACAGGCCTAGGACTCATATTATACTTCTGGCTCTGTTAGTAATTCATATTGTTTAAGAAAATTATTTCATGATTCTGGGTCTCAGTAACCCCATCTTTAAAATGAAGAGGTGAAAATAAACTCTTTAATTTTCCTTCAAAACTCTAATACTTTACAGCTTAATTAAAACAATATTTCTATTGATTAGGTAGATATATTGATTTATAGCACTTGACACATAGTAGGTACTTAATAAGTGACTACTGATTCATTGATCTCCCTCCAGGAGAACATACATTCCTGGAAGGCAGGAGTGTTGTATTCTCCCCCCCCTTCTTTCCCTTGTTCCAAGCTTGACAGAAATAGGGAGCCCCCTATGCATCATTTGCATTCTCCAGGTATCTGAATATGCCAATGATGTATTTTAGAGAGTAGGCTACTTGCCCAAGGACATTAGAAACCTGAGATTTTTGCTTGTCTCTTCTCAGCACTCCCATGACATTATGAAGTACTAATTACTGAGTAGCAAGAACTGCTTACTAAGTAGAATTTAGGGAGAAAATTTCCATCTTTGATTTTTTCCTTCTCTCTTCTGAATGTCTGGTTTAGGACTCAGAAAGCTCATTTTGGAACCTTGGACATGTCATGTATGGGAAATGGGGCTC
The DNA here is from genome assembly GCF_028583685.1 of Petaurus breviceps papuanus. Lineage (NCBI taxonomy): Eukaryota > Metazoa > Chordata > Mammalia > Diprotodontia > Petauridae > Petaurus > Petaurus breviceps. Next base: position 4,852,421 of record NW_027187325.1, on the reverse strand, counting down.
TTTCCCTTCTCCTTCACCAGCAAGTATGGTGGTTTTCACACATGGAAGGAAGTACACTCAACAAGGCCTTAGACAGGACCCCAAGGTTCTGCCTGCCTCTTCTGTTTTGTGTGTCTTTCTTTTCTTGCAGGTGACTGAACAGTAATACTGAGAGTAGAAATTTTTTATCCTGGTGGAGAGTTTCAGAATTCCTCAATCAGTGCTGCCCTGTTTCCTGCAGCTGCTACAATGCTCCTTGGAAAAGAATGATCTCACCAAGAGGAGAGCCCAAATTATATCCAGGGTTTACCAGAAGATAGGGAACTTGAAGGACCAATTCATATGGTACAGAGACAAGATGAAGCAGCTTCTGGAAGCACTTCTCTCAGGAGCACCAACTTCCCAGAAAAAAAAAATATTTCTTGTTTTGATGTTTTAAGTATCAAGCTCCTTGGGTATCATAGGGAGAGTTATGGCTTCCTGCTCCTTGTTTAAAGTCTATGTCAGTGTGTACTTAAGAATCTTATGAATTTAAGCATTTCTTTTGTGGTAGAACAAATAGCTATCCCTTAATCTATTTACTTTGTATTTTGAGTAGTTATCTGAGAAAAATAACCTCTTTCGGGGAAATTCCAGATCTAATCTAGTCTTCAACTTTATAATAATACACCCCACCCCACCCAACCCCTACCTTTCCAGGAATACAGAAACTATATCCAACATTGTTCATAAAATTTCTGTAAAATAATTCTTCATGCTTGCATAAAGGCACAGAGACAAGATAAAAAACCTTAAACTGAATAGAGAGGCAATGATCTACAAGGACTGAAACTAGTACAAATAAGCCAAGAACCAGGTTTCTTTAGTAGGAGAGGAGGACCTAGGCCTTATAGACATTTGTGCTAGCATAGTATCTCCCACATAATATGTTTTTGTTTAGTTGTCTCAGCTTTGTCTGACTCTTTGTCACCCCATTTGGCGGTTTCTTTGGGAGAGATACTGGAGTAGTTTGCCATTTCCCTCTTTAGCTTATTTTATAGATGAGGAAACTGAGGCAAACAGGGTTAAATGACTTGTCCAGGATCACATAGCTAGTAAATTTCTGAGACCAGTTTTGAATTCAGGAAGATAAGTCTTCCTGACTCCTGGCCCAGACGTCTATCCGCTATGACACCTAGGTGCCCCCCTCCCCACTTCTACAATTTTATATATATATATATATATATATATATATGTATGTATTTGTTGGATTTGGATTGGATATGTTCTAGTTGATTGCTGGAGCCAGATCAAACTGGCTTTAGTAGAGCAGTTTTTACATTTTCAGTGTGAGCATTTTCACTTTGAAAATGGGCAAAAGCAGAAGGAAAGGCAGGACCTGACGCAGGAACAGTCTGAGAGGGCAAAAGACCAAGACAATCTGAAGGAGATATGGCTGCTAAACTGTTTGAAGCTGTTGGCAAGTTTGGCTTGGGCTTAGCTGTTATAGGAGGAGTTGTCAACTCTGCTTTGTATAATGTGGATGCTGTCCACAGAGCTGTCATCTTTGATAGGTTTCATGGAGTCTAAGACATTGTTGTAGGGGAAAGGATTCATTTTCTCATCTCATGGATACAGAAACCAGTTATTTTTGACTGCCACAGAATGTCCCAGTAATCACTGGTAGCAAGGAATTACAGAATGTCAATATCACTCTATGTATTCTCTTGTGACCTATTGCCAATCACTGCCCCAAATCTTCACCAGCATTGGTGAGGCCTACAATAAGTGGGTGTTGCCATACATAACCACTGAGATGTTAAAGTTAGTGGTAGCTTGATTTGATGCTGGAAAATTGATTATCCAGAGAAAAATAGCCTCCAGGCAAGTGAGTGATGACCTCACAGAGCAAACAGCAACTTTTGGGGTCATCCTAGAGGATGTTTCTTTGACAAATCTGACCTTTGAGGAGTTCACAGAGGCAGTAGAAGTCAAAGCGACTCAGCAGGAAGCAGAGGGGGCCAGATTTTTAGTGGAGAATGATGAGCAACAGAAGAAAGCATCCATCATCTCAGCTGAGGGTGATTCCCAAGTTGCCAAGCTGATTGCCAATTTGCTGGCCACAGAGGGAGATGGCCTAATAGAGCTTTGTAAGATGGAATCCACAGAGGACATCACATACCAGCTTTCCCGATCTCAGAATATCACCCACCTGCTTTCTGGACAGTCGGTACTCCTCCAGATTCCCCAGTGAGGCCTGTGACCCCACTGATCCTATCCCACTCAGCCATGATCTAATACACAGCCTTTTCCTTGTCTCCCCACCCAAAATTAGTGTGAGATTTAATGATTTGGCTTACGCAAAGGAAATAAAATTAAAGTCATTTTAGGAAAAAAATAAAATCGGCAAAAGCTACAAATTAGGGTTTGATTTGTTGTTTTCTTTGTTATTTAAACTTATTAAATTGATGCAAAAATGTTAATAGTGCTTATTAAACTTAAAAGTGAGTACTGAATACGTCCCTAATTTCCCTTCAAGTTGTTAAACATTTATGAATACAGCTATAATCTTTTGGGGTCATTTAAAAAGGTAAGTTTTTCAAATTATTTCTTTAACCTACTGAAACATTTGGGAAACTGACAACCCAGAAGATGTTTTGAAAGCATTAGCTCTAGTTTCAACAACTGTTATCTGTATCTTTCAATCTCAAATACAGTGTCATTGTAAATAGTTTTTAATCTCTTCCTGTACACCCAAGCAATTATATATAGATATACACACATACATACATACAAATATGTATACATATATATATATATATAATGTCTCCCAGTGATAATATAGTGTCATTTATGCCTTCAAATATGTCATCATATGACATATGACATATATAGGTGATGTCATTGGCATCCACCATTAACAATAGCAAAGTAGACACCAGCTTTCATAATTCATCAGTACAGAGCATGGTTTACAATAATCACCTCAGTGCTTCTAGCAAAAGGATTAGGTACCTATATAGAGAAAAAAAAATTCTTAATTAATTGGTCTACATAGGGATTGACCTACTATGATAGTTATATCATCATTGTACAAAAAGCAACTGAACTGAAATACATTGAAGGAGAGACTTGTCAAACAAAATCAGATAAGTAGTGCTCATTTTTATCCATTAAACCAACTGTTTAATGCATCTGTCTGGCATGCAGCACTGAGTTAGGCACAGCAGGGAATATTAGAGTTAAAGACATAATAGCCTTCTACCTTAAAATAATTTATTCTTTTATTGAGGAGGCATAATTTATACACATGAAATCATTGTTGCTTGTTAATCATTTGCTTTCATTTTCAAAGAAGATCAATGGCATTATGAGGTGAAATCATGACTCATGAATGAATTGTCTTTAAATGAGGCAGAGTTGCACAAAATCAACAGACTCACACTGTCTTCCAAAGTTATCAAAGTCCAGTGTCAAGTAAAAAGGCAGGATGACTGCCTATGTCATCCTAGGGTATAGTGGAGGATCTTGGTATCTTTCATGTCTGTCCAAAGCCAAAGTTCTCCAGTAACTGCATAAGCATATTTTCCATGGCTGTTGGAACAAATTGTTCTCATCCATTCTTTCTGCAGGGGAAATCTACATACTAGGAATAGATATCACCCTAACTAATGGATGGGTTTGAAAGCTACAGGTAATTCTCAACCCGGTGTAACCATTGTGCAGACTAGGTTTACCAGGGTGTGACTACTGCACGTGATACAGCTTCGTGGAGCCACAGGTGAGGGTTGAGTGCCAGGCAGCCTCCAAAGGTAAATGAGCAGCCCTGAAAAGGGCTTGGCAAGCTGTCGTACTGGATATTCTAGTCCTCCTTGACCACCTCATACAGTCCAATCAAGGGTAAAGCTTAAGATTAAAGATTAGTTGAATACAGTATAAATGCTAAATTGGGTGATACACATATAAATGAAAAGTTTTGTTATTGTTTTTTTTTAAGAGGAGATGATAATAAAGGGGAGCAATATTTGAGGAATTCCTTCTAGAAGGTATGGGACTGGAGTTAGGCCTTAATAGGGGAATGATTACTTGATATAATGGATATTTATAATATATTGATATTTCAGTCAGCCTTAATACATCATGGAGGATGTAATTTTAAAAACAATGCCAACATCTCAGAACCATACAGTAACAAATAAGTTACCTATTCCAACTATCATCATTTTAGATATTAGAAAGCTAAGGTCCAGAGTGGTGAAGGGATTTGTCAAAAATCTTGCAGTTAGCTAGTATTAGAGCTGGGCCTAGAATCCAGGTCTCCTGACTCCCAATCAGATTTTTTTTTTACCTCATTATAATGTATCATCTCATTTTTTAAATGCTGCTCTCACATTAATCACCATTCTTCTACAATTATTTTTTGAAGTTACAACATAATTATTAGGCAAATGGAATTTCACATTTGCAAAAAGTTGTCTTCTGACCTTTAGGGACCTCTTTTTCTATAGCTAACTAATTGTATGTAAATGAAAAGAATTACCCAGTAAAACTATTTAAATATAATATGGTGAATATCTTTTTTTTGTCTTTTTTTAAGTAGCTCTCAATTTTGCTTTGGCTTTTGAGCTGAGAGAAGCTCAACAACTTGATTTATTTGTGTTTCTATTTCTACAATACACCTAGCACATAAAAACAATTTGTGCCAACATTAAAAAGCCATTTTAACAAATGACCAAAGAAAGCCTCACTTCTTCCACCCACTCTTCTCTTTCTATCAATAAGAGCCTAGCAAACAGAGGTTAACCAGTCACTTAGAACTTGAAATGTTGTGCATCCTGGTCTTAAACATCATCATTACTGTTACCACTACCCCCACCATCATTATAAGTATCTTGATTAAATACTCTATCCCTCCACCTACTCATGCTAAGAGGTAACAATATCTTTCAAAACAAATTAAGCTATTTTAAGCAAAGTTATTGGTTCTTTAATTACTTACACCTATTCCTTTAGCAGGAAGAAGAATTGTAAATATCAACAGAGTCTACCTGTTTCAGCCTTGCATACATGTGAAGCTGATAGTAGCTTTTGTGGTTTGATCTGTGAGGCATAGACAAAAGACCCCTTTGCTCAATATGTCTCCTGCAACAGCCCTATTCAGTGTCTAAAGTCTCTATCATTAGCTCCATTCTTCTGAGTTGAGACCTTTTTAGAGTGCAAATAACATTAAGAAGATAATAAGTTAAGTCATTAGTAGTCATTAACCTGTATCATGGCTTAATTAACACCTCAAAGACCCCACACCAGCATGAGAATGAAACACAGGCCTTGCAATCCATATATTAATTCACCAGAATACATAGTGCACCCCTGCTATTTGCAAAGACACTCAGAAAGGGCATCTGCAAATTTTACTTTTCATGAAATTTGGCCTCTGTCTTCAAGGAGTCCACTGTACAGTTGTGGATACCATATAAACATCAGATTTATATGTTAACATGGCATGTTTCTCCATTCTAGGTGTTACAGCAATTCAGGAGAGGGAGAAATTATTGGGGGCAAGTTGGAAACAAAAAACATCATGAAGGAATCGGACTTGGCCCGCACTTTGAAGAATGTTTAGGAATTTTAAGGAAGATCATATCCAGAAAGGTTAAGGAATTTCACACAGTATTCTCATCAGAGATAGAACTAGATTCCACCTATTTCTTTACTCACAATCAAGTAATCTTTTTCATAGAGAATTCAGTGTAACACATACTTTATTAATAATCATATGGAAGATTACTGCAAATAATGAATAACCAGAGAAATGCAAATCAAAAATACACCTGAAGTTTTCTCTTCCTACCAATCAAATTGGCAAAGATGACTAAAGATGGGAATAGTGAGTAATGGAGGCACTGGGGAAACACAGGTGCACAAAGGAACTCCTGATAGGTAGCATTGGTCTAGAAAGCAATTAGAAATTAGCATAAGTGATAAAAATGCTCATACTCTTTAACTTTGACATAAAGGCCCCATATTCACACAAATATTTATGGCAATAGGTCTTATTAGCAAAGAAGCAGAAGCAAAGCAGTTGTCCATTGATTTAGGGACCACTAATACATTTTGGTACAGGCATGTAATCAAATATTATTATGCCATAAGAAATAATTGTTGAGGTCAGAGTTGGGAGAACTGGTTCAGGTTTAGAAAGAATTCAATCAGACCTTCTCTTTAGAAAATGGGAGCTTGATTAACACAAAAGTATATGCATCTGAGATTTAGCAAGGAGCTAAACAAAGGCATTGATATATGACAAGGACTAGATTAATATAAACAGAAAGTTATACAGCCTATAAGATGATAATATCATTTCAGGGTTTCTAAAGGCGGTTGGAGATGGAGGGACAAGATAAGTCTCACAAGATAATGACATGGGATGAAGATGATGAAAGACACAAGATAAGGGAGAGAAGGGAATTTTTATAACCCAGGATGAAGAGACACAACGAATCTTACGGTCCAGGATAAGGGGAAGTTTTTGTGGTGTTTCATGATAAGGGGAAACTTTAGGACACCAGGGCATGAGCAACTCAACCCTTAGGGAACCTCTGTATTTTAGGGTGCCATTAGAGGATAAACCAGGGAAAGGGCAACTCACCCTTTAGGGCACCTTTTTATCCACATTGTAATGAGTATTTTAAAAATACAAAGAAACATGAAAAGACTTCTGTGATTCCAGTTTCATGATGGCATGCTTGCACCAGTTCCGAATAAAAGATGATGCTCTCTCATACTTTCCCAGGGACCATTGGAGTAAAGCAGCATTGTGTGCTTGCTCCCAGGCTCTGTAATGTTGTCAGATGTCATCAATGGTGATGGAGAAGGTATCATATTTAGCTATCTCACTAATGGTAAAATATTTAATTTGAAAAGGTTACAAGCAAAGATTAAAGTGGAGGGATGGTTAGTGCATAACTTTTGTTTGCAAATGATTGTGCATTCAATGCAGTCACTGAGGCTGAGATACAACAAAGTTTGGATCAATTCTCTACTGCTTAAATTAATTTTGTACTGACAATCAGCACCACAAAAACAGAGGTTCTCCACCAGCCACCATTGTACCAGCCATACCTGCAAACATTAGTCATAGTAAATGGAGACATTATGATGTTGTTGATAAATTCATTTCCCTTGATAGTATACTTTCCAGGGATGTTCAAATAGATGATGAGGTTGATGTACAAATTGCCAGAGCTAGCTAAGCATTTGGAAATCGTCTAAAGAAAATGTAGGAGAAATGAGGCATTAGACTGCATACCAAACTGAAGGTAAATAGAGTTATTGTGCTGATTTCACTGTTGAATGCTTATGAAACTTGAATGATCAATCAGTTTCATTCCATAAAATTGAACTGTTGCTTTTTTAATTGTCTTAGGAAGATTCTGAAGATTTTCTGGCAAGATAAGGTACTGAGACTGAGGTCCTTCATCAGGCTGAATTGCCAAAAATTCAAACTTCATTGCAGAGAGTGCAATTGTTATGGACTTGCCACATAGTACAAATGTTAAACTCAATCTTATCCAAAAGGCTACTTTATGGAGAACTGACACAAGAAAATGCTCACATGGTGGCCATAAGAAGCAGTACAAAGATGCTCTAAAGGACTCTCTGAAGAACTTTAGTATCAGTTGTCAAACATGGGAGATGGTGGCACAAGACAACGCAGAGTGGCACACCTGCATCAAAGAAGGCACTATACTGCACAAGCAAAGCAAAATTGCAGCAGCAAAAGGGAAAACAAACAAACTGCAAATACAGAGACATCTCCATCCCAAGTATTCTAATGGACTACTTGTGCACAACCTGTGGTAGAACCTTCCAAATTCATATTGGATTAGATTAGTTACAGCAGAACACACTATACCCTACCCCCAACGTTGTGAAGATGAACCACAATAGCCATGAAAAATAATGAATGTGACAAATACAGAGAAGCATGAGAAGACTTCTATGAGATGATACAATGGGAAACAAGCATCACAGGAAAACAACATGCAAAAGGCTTAAATAAATGTAAAGAACGAAAACAGATGACTACTCAATGCTGTAGAGATATGATAGCCTCAATGTGAGAAAATTAAAACATTTAATGAAACAACCCCCCCTTTTTCACAAAGATGGAAGTTTTCAGATGTGGAAAAAAATGCGCATAATATCAGACAGATATGATTCCCATAACTTCAAAGGCTCTTTTTGTTTTGTTTTCTCTCAGTCCAATGATTTCCTTAGATCCTGTCTAGGGGCTTTTAGTCTTCAGCATAATAAATAAGATGTACACTATTGCAGCAGCTCATCCTTGTGATAATAATGACCCGAAGTACAATGCTTACAGTAGAAATAGAAAGGGAATGTTGTCCTGAAAAAAAATGTGGTATAGGAGTAGATGGGACTTGGTGAGCGAGACAGTTCCCTGGAATAAGGAACCTCAACCAAGTGGCCAAGAAGATAAAGTAAATGGGATGATCACAGTGCTTAAAAAGCTGGAAGAAAATGTAGGAGAAAGAAAATAGCATGGGCCCACCTTTTAGAAAGTTTTATAATACTCTGAAATTTTTGCTACCCTTCATGTCTTTCCTTTCACTCTCAAACATTTTTATGACATCTTATCTTCTTTGAGCTTTGTGAAGGAGGTTGGGCAAATATTATTATTACCAATACCAACAGTTATATATTGAGCTCCTCCTACGTGTGATACTATGTTCAGTGCCTGTGGGAGGTGTGAAGAATGCAAAAGAAGGATCTGAGAACTTCTTTACTATTTAAAAGCTTATTCTGGGGGTGGCCAGGTAGCACAGTCAGTGGCTCCAGTGTCGGGATGACCTGGAGATCAAATCCGGGCTCAGACACTTAGCACCCACCCAGAAACACCTGGCCACGTAACCTTGAGCAAGTTACTTAACCCCAATTGCTTATTCTGTAGATGAAGAATATTAATAAATCATGCAAAATTATTGAAGAATAATACAAATGAGTGGGATATTAATAACTAAATTGCTTGGCACAAGGGGTAATGCTATAGGAAGTCTGAGAAGATGAAGATGAGTGAAGGCCAATGAAGATTTCACAGATGAAATAGTGTTTTAGATGAGTCTTAAAGAACAGGTCTAATTTGAATAGGCATATTCAAGTGAGCATAGCAGTATAGTCTAAGGAATGAAAAACAGGCAAGACTGAGCATATTTGTGTGATAATGTGAAGAAACTAAGATGGCAGATGGTTATATTTTAGAAAGTAGGATAACACAGAGACCTAGTGAGCTATAGAAATCCACAGATAAATGGAGATATTTATGTCTATCTACACTAAGAATTTTTTTTTAAGACACGGAAACTTTTGGAAATACAGCTAAGTAATTTATAATGTCTAAGATCATCTCCCCTTCACCACCAGAAAATGGCAATAAGTTGACTAAATAAATAAATGAGAAAAATTAAGGTGGAAGAAAGAAGTTTACATAAGGAAAAAAAAGGAAGAAAAACTACAAAATTTCAGGCAGAACTTAATATGATGAATAAACATTCTGGGGTAAAAACAAACAAAAAATAACAAAAATATCTAGGAGAGAGTAATAATATTGTATTAATAGGTAATTTCCAAAAACCTAGTGAAAAAACACAGGAATCTTCAGCACAGTTTAGAATTTGAAGAATATAATTAAAGGAATAAATAAGTAGAAACCAGAAACACAAAAGAAATGAAATGAAAGTTTAAAGTAGTAGATAATGAAATAGACAATGGGAGAGGCAGAACATAAAATATGGAGATGTAGTAACAATTACATAAATACTGCAATTGTCTGTCAGATTTCACTTTTCTGAAGTCTTGCATTGAGGAAACTCTGGGCAGCATAGGAGAGACATTAACTGGATTACAATCCTCTTTCCTTCAATCCTACTGCTGGAAGCAGCTACACATGTTGGAATCCTATGCAATTCCAGTTTATATGACAAGGCAAACTATATGCCTGCCATTTCATCTGGCATGGATTTGGGGCAGACAGAGTTTATGCAAAGTCACAATAGCTTTTAGAGTCACTATTCTCATGTCAGGTTCCAGTTACAATACTTCAAGCTTTAAGCCCCTATGATTCTTTTTCCTTTACTTTGCAGAACTAGATAGAAGCAATGGCTTCTGCTTCTTATGGGATAATGGTCAAGAACTATGCATTCAGAGCCACTCTACTATTGATGAATCATTACCTTCACACTCGGCCTGAGGAAAATAACTGCAAATTTGTTTCTGTTCCTGCCATAGGTAAGTGGAAAGTAGAGGAGGAAGTTCTGAGTATTCTTAGAATTAACATTATTTGAGGTTATTTCATAAAGGATTTTCTACTGTTAGATGCTCTTTCCTGTGGACCTTGCTATAATTTCTCTCTATATATAAATACTTCCTCTGTGTGTGTGCATGTGTAAATGTGGTTGGAGGGATGCTGAGATCTGGAAATAGGTACAAGTGTGCTATCATCTTCATGATACAGCCCACATTTGAGAGCCTGAAATGAGAGGGAAGTAGATTCTTGGTACCAGAGATGTTTTTTGCAAATGCTTAAAACTGGGGGATGAATCACTGAGTTCAGGGAATAATCAGTAGTTCAGTTTTGCTGGAATGTAGAATGTGTCAAATGGAGCAATGCAGTTATGCCTTTCACTCTCAGGTCTAAGGCGCACAGTGACACTGCTATGTGGAAAATCCATATAAAAATTTTTGACATTCCCCTTGTAGCAGAGAAGAAGTTTGAATATTTCTTTCTTTTTCTCTTATGATATTTACAATACCTTCTTGTAAAACTAATATCATATAATATTACACAATATTTTATGCATTTCTGAGTCATCTGCTAACCTTTCCATGTCATCTGTGGCTTTTATGAAACTCCTGGAAAATCCCCATTTAATTTATTGTGCTGAAAATGCATTATTATGTTGAAACTGCAATGGGGAAAGTCACAATATGGAAAGAATCACTGTATAACATAAAAGTAGAAAAGTTAAGTGAGAGTTAGAGTGTGGAAAGCTTTAAGTGACGCACAAAGGAGCTTGTATTTTGAATATAAAGAGTGAGGAAAAACAAAAAGTTTGGGAGCAGGTTGGATTGTTTCCTGAAATAACAACCAATAAAATTGAGCATCAATTAGGGGGATAAAATATGGAATGTCAAGGGCAAAATATAATATCAATCATTCGTTTTAGCTAAAACAAAAATTGTCAAAGTCTTCAGTATGAAAATAGCAAAAAAAAATGAACAAAATATATTACAAAAATGGCTTTGCTTTTTTCAAGGCAGAATGTAGGTAATTGTTCTTTAAAAATTCTACATTGGATAAGAGTCTCCTAAGGATGGAAAAAGAGAACCATCTATGGGATAGCCCATTTAAGGGGAAGTCATAAAAGAATATACTAAAGAAGGAAAATAGCAATGATGGGCTGTCACTAATTTAGTATTTCTTGGAATCAAAGTAAATATCTTTAAAGATATAAGTAGTTGGAACTTGGCATGGAGAAACAGGCTTCTAGGCCACAGTCTTATCTAGGTCTGGTTCATCAACAGGAAAATGAGAAGATTATATATATATATATATAAACAACTAGAAACAAAAATTATGGCTCCAGGATAGTTAAAATAGGGCATGGTATCTGTTTTGAAAGTGAAGACTGGAATCTAATTACCTCAAGCAGAGCAAACTCCAGTTAGGTAACCCTGATCTATGATAATATTATTTGAAGAGTCAGTTAATATAAAACAAAAATAATCATCATCAATAATAGAGTAGCCTCTTTCATTAAGTGTTATTGTTGAAGTATTTATTGGAAAATGGAAAGCAGTGATTTGATGTATTAACATTAAACTATTTTAAAACAGCAAGAAACATACATTATTAAAGTGAGAGGTGATTCACCATTATTCACCATGCTTTACCATGAATTGAGAGGTAGTATGGCCTAGTGACCAAAGAAATTATCTGAGATCAGGACAAGTTACAGTTTCTCAAGTGTGTTAGAAACTCTCTAAGTCTAAGTTGAAGAAAAGGTGTTGCTGTACATTGTTAGATGGAGTTTCCTTACCTGAGAGTCCCCCATAGAAACAAAATCATAAATCTGGTCTTTATCAACTAAATACAAGTAAATAGGAGTTACAATCATATCAGATAAGAACCGTGGGAAAAGAGTATAGTCAAGACACTAAAATAGGGAAACTATATTATGTTAAATACAAATAAACATAGCATCTATGATTTAAAAGAAAGGCAAAGTGAAATGCAAAGAAGTATTAGATTGTGAGGCAATAATTATAAATGACTTACATTCTTCTTAAAGAATTTGGCAAATTAAAAAAAAAGATAAAGAAGAAATTATGGATCTGAAAAGAATGCTGAAATAAATAATGTGAGCTGATCTGTGATGATTACCAAATGGGAATCTTAAGTATTACATTTATTTTTAACATAACATGACACCATTACAAAGATGTATAATTTCTTAGGTAGAGGCTTATGAATAAATGAAAGAGAGAAGAAATACCAAAGTTAAAGATTTTTTTGTTTTGCTTTTTGGAGGGGGGGAAGGCAGGTTAATTGGGGTTAAGTGACTAGCCCAAGGTCACACCACTATTAAGTGTTAAGTGTCTGAGGCCAGATTTGATCTCAGGTTCTCCTGACTCCAGGGCTGGTGCTCTATTCACTGAACCACTTAGCCACCCCAAACTTAAACATTTTAACATAATATGATTAGAGTTAATAAAGTTAATATGACTAAAATGTATAGACCTGAATAGATATCAAATGAGTACATCCTGAATAAAGAATACATCATAATAAAAATCTTATAAATAAAATTATATTAAGTACAATGTTTACAATGAAATAATATACCAATATTTATGATATAAAATTAAAATAGCTTTTAGAAGAAAATTTACATTTATCTATTTCTTTATCTTTCTTCAATCAATATATATTCATCTTTAAAATAAAGATATAATATAACAAATTATATGTGAATATATACACACATACATGTTTTAAAGAGATACAAGATGAAGACTGCAGAATTGGGCATGCAGTTAAAAACAACTAGGAAAGGCAATCATTCTAAAAGTAACATAAAAGACCTTTAAAATGAAATGAAAGATAAAGTGGAAATGGGGAAAATTAATTAATAAATATACTAAAAAATTATGTGTTGTTGTCCTATTTATTTGACTAACAATATCAATAAATCACTAATTGTAGGAAAAGAGAGAACGAATAGAAGGAGAAAAGGAAGAGTGTAGGAGGAAGCAAAATAGATAAGAAAGAAAACTTAGATGGAGAAATTCACAACAATTAGAGAAGAAATATGTTTTTATCAGGGGAAAAAAACTAAAAGCATAAATAAAATGAATAAATACCTAAAATTGTAAATTATCCCACTATTAAAAAATAGGAAATAGAAAATAGGCAAAACAAAGTCCTGGATGGGATTAATTTTCAAATTAGGTATATAAAATATTTTTTAAAATATTCTCTATGTTCCATAAATTGTTCCAAATTTGAGAAAATACCCCCAGCATACTGTATTTTATCTGAGAAAGAAATATGGAATCATTACCCAGAAATGGAAAATTTGAAGCCAAGCAAAATCACTAATGAACATTGATGAAAAATAATAAATACCAGTAAGCTTATAGGCTTCAAAAATATAGAAATATTGTTAAACAAAATTATATATTTTGACGGATTTGAATGTTACTTGGATAATGGTTCAATATTATGAAAATTATAAGCAGGATAAATCATATTAACATAAACAAAAATATGAGTTTAACAGTAGCTACAGAAATAGCTTTTTGAACTCATTTATGCTAAAAAAAATAATAGGAAGAACAATCATGAAAACATTTTTTCTTAATATAATCAAAGGCATTCATCTCATTCCAGGAGCTAGATTTATAAGAGGAAATAAAATGCTGCAAGCCTTCCCAACAAGATCAGAGCGTGAAAGAAGGGGAAAAAAAGCAAGGAAGATTTTTCTCTTCACTATTACTTAATGCAGTAAAATATGTTAGCTGTATTATTACAATGGAAATAAGTTAAGGTATTAAGACAAAGCAAAGATGAGGGAGTGGATTTTAATAATACATTATTGTACCTAAAAACTCTGGAATATCTTTTTTTTAAAAATTGCACTCATGAGTAGAAACATGAAAATCAGTCCTCAAATTACCAGTATTTCTATATATTAAGAAAACCTAAGACAATCTGATAAAAGAGAATTCTTTTTCAAAATGATAAAAAATGTATTAGATACATAACAGAAATCTAAGAAGACATGACAAACACCTAATAAATGTCACAGAAATAAAGGATCTGTTCATATAGTTTCTATACATATCATAAGAGTTTCTTAAGGGCATGGACTATTTTTGTTTTGTTTTATCTCTATATCCCAGAGTTTACCACATACTACCTTAAATGAACTTAATAATTTTTTTTTATTATATGACAGCTGTTTTGGGGTTGAAATGAGCATATTCTCATTGGGTAAATTAAGATGGCCTAGAATCCTGTGTTTATAATTTGGGAACTAGGAGGAACCTTGGACATTGGCCTACTTCTTCATTTCACCAATCAGGATATTGAAGCATCAGAATCTAAGTTACTTGGCCAAGAACACACAGGCATGCAGTGGCATATCTGATATTTGAACCCAGGCTCTCTGACACCTAGTCTAGAGGGCTCAGTCCATTATACCATATGGTCATGATTCGTTCTTACAATAAAATGCACACACATATATGCATATGGATATGTACACGTACACAGGTAGGCTAACTTACTTCATGTACTTCTGTACCTTTCCAAAATTTGTCTCACATTTCTGAAACATTTTCTCTAATTAATATAGCAGTGTAGAATGCTTACCTCCCTTCAAGTCTCAGTTCCCCTTTTGCTTCCTACTAGAGACCTTTTCAGACTCACCCAGTTGATGGGGGGACCTCTCACCCCATATTCAAGTACTTTTAAAGAAAAAGTTACTTAAGTGTGTCAATGTTGTAGAATGCCAAAGCTTTGAGAGAAGGAATCGTTCCATTTCATATTTGTATCCCTAATGCCTAGTATAATGGATAGGATACATGATAGGCATGTGGGAAAAAACCTGTAAAATTGAAGTGTTGTTGAAGAAATGACATATATATATATATATATATATATATATATATATATATATATATATA
>NW_027187325.1:4832960-4837186 GCF_028583685.1 Petaurus breviceps papuanus | reverse complement strand
ATATATATATATATATATATATATATATATATATATATATATATATAATAGAGAAGTAAGTTAACAAACAATTATAAAGTCATAATTATGTGCCAGGCACTGTGTTAAGTGGTGAGTATTCAAAGAAAGGCAAACATTCATTCCTTGCCCTCAAGGAGCTCACTTACTAATAGAAGAGATAATATGCAGATAACTCTATATATGCAAGATATATACAATGTAAATAGGAGGCAATGTAAGAGGAAAGGTGTCAGAGAACTTAAGCTACTAGGTGGTGCTCTGCATGAGAGCTATACCTGGAGTCAGGAAGACATCTTCCTGGGAACAGATCCGTCCTCAGATAACTTTCTAGCTGTGTGAACCTGGGCAAGTCACTTAATTCTTTTTAATGGCAAACCATGCCATTATCTTTGTCAAGAAAACTCCAAATGGGCTCACAAAAAGTCAGACATGACAAAAACAACTGAGTAACAACAAATGAGTCAGAGAAAGTTGGCCGGGGGGAGGGAGGGTGAGGCCAGAGATGGAAACTGGGAAATACTTCTGATAGAAGGTGGAAAATGAGAATTAAGCTTTGCATGAAGGAAATCAGGGGGATCCAGAGTTGAAGGTAAAGAAAGATGAGGAACAACTTAGCTGTTTAGGAATTACATTAGCTTTCCTAGCTAATAATTAGGACATACACAGACTGTGATAAAAACAAATGATGGGTGTCATGAGAAATTTCAGGAGGTAGGAAACACTTGCAGCTGTAGATTTAAGAATTTTTGAAAAGGTGAGAAGTACATTGGGCTTGAAGAATAAGAGAAGTCATGAAAATGGTGGTAGGGGTGAAGGGGTAGTAAGGAGTTAATTCTGTACAAAACAGGCAAGATAAGCAAAGGTATAGTGATGAGAAAGGACCTGAGAAGAATAGGGAGCAGGGAATATTCCCATTTCTCTAGCGGTGAGGAGAAGAGCGTAAGATTAAACTGAAAAAAAAAAGGGTTAGTACCAGAATATTTGTTGTTCAACAGTTGCAGTTGTGTTCAACGCTTTATGACACTCTTTGGGGTTTTCTTGGCAAGATACATGAGTCGTTTGCCATTTCCTTTGCCAGCTCATTTTACAGATGAGGAAATGAGGTAAACAGGATTAAGTGATTTGCCCAAAGTCACACAACTAGTAAGTATATTAAACCATATTTAAACTCAGGAAGACGTGTCTTTCTGACTCCAGGCTTGGCACTATATCCACTGCACTAACTAGTTGCCTTCTAGAATATAGACGATGTTAAATGATAAGACATTTAGACATTATTTCAGAGGCAATAGGGAACATTGGTGCGGAGGGGGCTTAAATAGCAGGATAACATGATGAAAGTTGTACATTAGTTACTTGGGGCCATAACAATATGAAGGATTGACTAAAAAGAGTAGACACTAGACACCGTCAGACTACTATCAAGTCAGATAATATTTGTAAAGCACTTAGCCCAGTGCCTGGAACATAGTAGATACCATATAAATGTTAGTTGTTATTTATCATCATCATCATCACTTACCAGTTTTGAGAAATGAAGTCTTGATATAGGACTGCTACTAGTGTCACAGGAAGGAAACTTACAAATTCTAGGCCTCATTAGCCAAAGGAATGCTGGAAACCAACCAACTGACAATAAAGAAAGAGACTGATTTGTGTTTGTCTGGGTCCCTGTCATACCACTTCATACATCTAGCCATAAATCTAGGCCAAGGCCTCTCTCAGGGGCTAGCTGATTTCTACTGAGCCTAGAAAATGACATTTTCAGGACTGCATATCACAATATCATATGCTATTCAAACAACAGCATTGTATCACTGACTTGTATTCATCTTAAAACAACTTGTTATTTCACTCTTATGTTAGTCACCCAGAGGAGATTGTAGGATTTCTTTATTCTTTTAAAAATTCCCAGGCTAGAAGCACCATGTGCCTACAATTATGGAGATTTCAAGAGATGTCAATTCATAGACTGTCTGGAAAACACATACACAGATGAACTGAGAAGAACAACAAATCAAGCAAAACAGGACAGAGAGAGAAGGTTATATGTCAGCAAAATAAAAAAAAAATAGAAAGAAGAAAGAAAGAAAAGAAAACAATGCAATATCTTTTAGGAAAACAGGAGAATAATGTGCTTCATTTCCAAATTCTGTCTGATTTGTATCTTTCACTCAAGGTTCTAAGATGCAGTTAAGTTGAGGGGAACTATGATTGCCAGCACATTTTGAAGCATTGTTGTCAACAATTTGAGGAAGGTGAACTTGCAGCTTTATTCTCTGGAGAGGAAAAACAGATATGGAAAAGATGAGATAAAGAGTCCCTACCTGTTAAGTAGAAGCAGCCCATTGTAAAGTTATTTCTTCTACAGATTAAAAGGGAAACAATTTGTTTAGCCAGTGACTTTTTCATGTTAAACAATGAAACCAAAGGACATATCTAATTTGAACTTATGACAGAATCAAACAACATAGTCCAGTGTTAATATTGGTTTTGGAAGGGGAAAGGACCCAGCCCTGTGATTTCAAAGGCCCAAGAAAACTCTTAGATTTTGAAACTCTTTCAATGCAAGTAGACACCTTCTCTGAAATTTGAGTTTTTTAAAGCTGCCTAATGTACTATGAAATTAAATAACCTTCCCAGGACTTCACGTAGGAGTTTTGAACCTAAGACTTCCTCCTTACTTCACCTTCAAATATAAAGAGAATGTTCTGATCTTGGGAACACTGAAGGAAAACTGAAGTAGGACTGTAAAATGTTGAAGAAAAAACATACTGCCAAAGGACATGTACCATATCAACTAGTCATGCCCCTGCTATGGTGAACAAATTTTTGGCACCTACCCCTTGTATCACTCTGAATTTGGGTCAACATCTATTTAGGCAGGTACATATGAGCCTTCATTTTCCACAAGACTCTTTTTGAACCAATATCTACCATAGTTCCAAAGTCACCTAGGCCATTAAGGAAAGTGTTTCTATTGAGGAATATCCCACAACCACTTAATATTCTCACCTCTAAATGAGTATAAGGAAATTCTTAATCCCTTGGAAGATCTCCAAAGAGGCTAGGGAACATGTTCCTACAGACATTGAGGGCACACTCAAAATATCATCTGCCTAAAGAACACAGATAGACTATGAGGAATCAACCAGAATTGCCTCTGTTTTAATATCAGAGCTAATCAGAGAAGATCAAACATTTATATATCACCTACTATGTGCCAGGCACTGTGCTATGGGCTGATTTAAAAGGACAAGTATTTAAAGAGGCAATTGAATTTGACAATTAAGGGATCTTTGGAATGTGAAGTTTTGTTGAATGATAAGATCAGAAACCATATTGAAGAGGAAGTTACTGAGAGCAGAAGAGGTAAGTAGTGTAGACAACTCTCTCAAAGAGTTTATCTGAGAAGAGAAGAGATATAGAACCGAATGAAGCAGAGCCGGCAGGACAAAGTGATGTCTATTTGTTTTTAGTAGGACAGATGTGTTCACTCAGCAGGTAGATAGAGAGAGCCAGGATATGGGGAGATGCAGAAGATGCGAGAGGATATGAAGATGATACTGGAAGCAATCAAAGAGGTGTTTGGGAGGGATGGGATCAAAAGTGGGATTAGCCTTGGCAAGGATAAGGGCTATCCTTTCATGAGAGACGGTGGAGGGAGATTTCTGATGGAGTGAGGGGGAAGGGAAAAGAGGGAACATTTGCTAACTGGTCTCAAATTTTTCAGTAAAATATGAGGCAAGTTCCTCGGGGAAAGGTGACATGGGAAGTTTAGTGATACAGAAAACAATTTGGAATAGATGTCTTGGGGAGTGGGATATAGGAAGCAGGTAGGTATACAATGATTGTTTTGCTGCAGTGAGGTCCCACTTTAGATTACATGGCATAAATTTACAGTGGACACTATCAGTCTAGCTTTGTGATTTTCTCCAGCTTGACTCAGTAACAGGTGTGAAAGCAATGGATAGTAGGAGTAATCCAAATTTGGAGTTTGGAGAGGAGGGGTCTGCAATATTACAAGAGGTCAAGGGATTGAAATATGGAATGCAACAATACTCTAGACTCATTCTTCCAGAAAGAGGTTGTTATTCTGTTCTTCTCAAGGTTCAGGGGTGGTGGTAGTAGTAAATATGAAGGTTCCAGCTATCTGGAATATATATATATATATATATATATATATATATATATATATATATATA
>NW_027187325.1:4820648-4832950 GCF_028583685.1 Petaurus breviceps papuanus | reverse complement strand
TATATATATATATATATATATATATATATATATATATATATATATATTCTCTATGCTATCACTTTCACCTCTTATAATGTCAAATAAGGTAGCACATCTGAAGGCTGTTGCTTTGAATAATTTTAAGTGTCTATTTGCAAATTATAAGCACTGTATTTATTCAAAACTAAACCTCATTCAAGAACCTAAAGCATAACATTTACATCATCATAACAACTTAATACCAGAGTGACCACAAGGCCTAAAACAAAACATACCATTCAGTAACATAGCACACTGTAATAACAACACAACAACAGGACAGAACAGATCTCCCACATGATCTTTATATATTCTTTGGGGAGCCCAAATCTTTGGCAAGTGAGCAAACAGTTCCTCCTCACTCAGGTAGTTCCAAAATACTTGTTCATACAATCAGGGGATCCCAGGCCAGAGGATTCCCTTAACACAGCACATCCCCAGGGGTAGCAGAGAGCACAACACCCTCCACCCCTGGGTCACAGCAGGTTACAATCCCTCAATCCAAACAGAGTTTCCAAGTAAAGTCCTCTTGGGGGTGTGTCCTTCTCCCCACACTGCTGTTGCAGGATCCCATCCAGCACTCTGAGGTGCACACATGCTCGAATGAGCCAGAGTCCACATTCTAACAGTGCCTATACCACACTTCCAAACCCTGAGGGGTGACTGGGTGACAAAGCCACCAGGGTGGATTCCAGGGGTCCATGGCAGTTGCCTGTTCCCATTATAGACAACTCCACCACCTGGGTCCTAACCCATTCCAGTGGTACATAGCAGGAAGGCACTCTCACTGCTCCTACCTTGCTGCTAAGTTTTCATCTCAACCTAGGCTGAGTCCTGAGCTTGGGGTTTCCCCCTCCTGCAGGTCCAGGAGCCAATAGCTCCCGCATAGGTCCACATATAAGAAGTTCTCTACTTTTGCTCCATATCTCACCTCACAGGGGAAGGGACTTCTGCACTCCAAGCTCTTCCTGCTCCTGCCGGAGTCCAGGCACAGAAGGTTCCAGGGGCTCCTGCCCCCAGCTTCTGTCTCTAGCCCATACCACCCCAACTCTGGAGTAGCTAGGCCTTCCCTAACCTTACATGGGGAGGTGCTATTTTGGTCTGGACCCTGGGCACAGCAAAATAATACAATAATTGAAAAATAACAGACAACTATCCCAGTCTCACTCAACCCCATACTTTCCTCAGAGGTGTTAATCTTACTTTCCATGAGTCCAGTGCCCCCATGTTTTCACAAGGGTTGGTATCAGAGTTCTCCTCTCTCTCTCAGAGGTCTGCTCTCCGAACCTGATGAGTGATTCACATTCACATTTGGGGTTGGGGGGATACCTTGATAATGGCTAAACATCCTTCCATGAGAGACCCTCGAGGTAGTGTCTCACCTCAGAATACATACATACATACATACATATACACACATACACACATATTCATATATAATTTTGACTAACAGGCTCAGAGCCAGAAGGCACCAAAGCCCATGTGACTCAGTACAACTGTGAATTGCCAAGGTTCAAAGGAGGCTGATCCCACAGATGTTTGCAAATCAGGAAACTAAACTAAAACAACAAGAAAAAAAAAGATCTCACCTCCTGACTTACGCCTCCTGATTCAATGTGCTCCCTGCTTCTGACAACCAGCTATTAATGCTCCAGTTCCCTTTAAAAATTAATTGGTTTTTGGTGTGTTTCTTTTTGTTTTGGTGCAGGAATACCTAGTGAAAGGATATATCAAGAACAGAATACAAGTATTCCACCACTACCTCCCCTAAAACAAAGTTGGGTCATAGAGAGAGTGGGATCCAAGTTAAAGCAGTTTCTACATAGTATTAATGACACCAATTCCACATCCAAAAGAACTGCAGGGAATGGGGGAAATGAAAATGATTAAAAGTTATGGTCAGTTAAAAGTATTTCAGAATTTGTGACTGCAGGAGGGGAACATTTGTGTGTGATGACAAGATCAAGGATATCAGGATCTCTTAATGCACCTGAAGTGGTGGAGTAGAGGAATAGATCTTGAGAACTGAATAGTTTGAGGAGCTTGGAAGTTAAGGTAGTTGAAGGACTTAGTCCTTCAGTCTAACAGATCAAAAACAGCAACCAACAATTAATGAGATGGATTGAAAGAAGAGGATCTTTATGAATATAGTTTCATTTACTCTTTGTGGAACTTTTGGCTACATTTTTTTTACAATTCTAAAATATATTTTCTTCTAGTTATTCTGTTAGGAGTCAAGAATCAAGACAGAGTGCTGAAGGTACAAAAACAAAAACAAAATCATCTTGATGTCATAGTAAGAGTACAATGACTTCCAGGGTTAGTTGTTCAGTGATGGGACTGCAAAAGCCTCATGTCTTTCTTATCTGGTAACAACTCAATTTACACATCATCCTAAATGCCAAGGGAAATGAATGAGTCCCCAGTGAAGCAAGTTGTCCAACTAAGGTATGGTATGGGTCATGTGAGCAGAGATTCAAAGAGAAATTATGATTTTTTTTATTTGTTCATAGTTTGGAGAGGTTCTGTGGTTAAGGAGACTGAGTGCTGGTCTGGGATTAGGACAACCTGAGTTTGAATACTACCTCTGGGACTTATTACTTCTGTGACTGTGGGGAAAGTAAGCTAGAAACAGATTGAGAAAGTTAAAAAAATGGAAATTTTATATAGTGTTTTTAGATTTTATTTTAATAAAATTTTATTGTCAATTAAAAAATAAGCTAACATAAGTTTTATTTTCATGAATAGAAATCATGTTCTTCATTCCCACACCTCTTGGCAAAGGATGAGGGCCTATCAGAACTGTGTCAGAGAGAAGCACAGTCCTGCACAAGACCTCTGACAGCAGCAGCAGCTACTTTGGGACTTTCAGCCCATGGACTTAAAGTTTGAAAGTCACCTATTTAAATGTCTAGGAGCTGAGATGATGGAGTAAAGAGTAAGACACTCTCACCCACCTTTGTTGACCTTGAATACTCAGAGAATTTTGTCCCAGGAAAAAATCCTTGAAGAGTGGAGCCAGTAGAAAGGCTACAAAAGTCTTTCAGCTTGGGAGGATAGGGGGATTAATGGAAAAGGTTCTTCTTGTTGTTACTGAAGGGGACCAGCACAGGACAGGAGGTGTTCCAGCAAGTCAGCAGCAAGCTTCAACGGACCAACAGGAAATCCTGAGCCCAAGGCTATGGAGCCATCAAGTGCCAACAAGAGGATCCCAAGGATGCTGTCACACTGCCAGGGGAATCAACGGACA
This sequence comes from Petaurus breviceps papuanus, assembly GCF_028583685.1. Lineage (NCBI taxonomy): Eukaryota > Metazoa > Chordata > Mammalia > Diprotodontia > Petauridae > Petaurus > Petaurus breviceps. Next base: position 4,829,679 of record NW_027187325.1, on the reverse strand, counting down.
CCAGCAAAAACAGGTAACCACCAGCAGCTAAGCTTACCTGTGCTCTAGCACAGCACCATGGGAGGAGACTTCTAGTGGCCAGAACACCTCCTACCCTACACCTCATGCCTTGAGCTTTAGTATAACTCCAGGGGAATGCAAAAAGACCTCACCTGGACTTGGTACACAACAGCCAACTCCAGCTCAGCACCAGGAAACTTACAGCATTATATAGCTTCCAGCTGCCAGAACTGGAAGTCATAATAGACAAAGCTAGTAACCAGGCCCCTAACCCCCAGAAGGAAGAATGGGACAGAGCCCCTTATGCCCCAGAGGCAGAGATTCTCTTTAAAAGTCATGGAAAAGGCAATGACAAAGAGCAAAAAGCAAATTAGAAAAAGCAGACCACAGATTCTTACTATGGTGACAGGGGAAGATCAAAATATGAAGGGGAAAGCATTGACGCTATACCCACATCGGAAACCTGAAAAGGAAATATGAACTGGTCTCAAACCCAAAAAGCATTCTTGGAAGAGCTCAAGAAGGATTTTAAAAGACAAATTAGAGAGGTAGAAGGAAAAATGATCAATACTTTTAAAAGTACAATGAACAAAATGGGAAAAAAATCACTGAAGAAAAGAACTCCTTAAAAAGTGAAATAGGCCAAGTGGACAAGGAGGTAGAAAACCTAACTGGAGGAAACAACTCCTTAAAAAGTAAAATTGACCAAATGGAAAACAAGGTACAAAAGCTAACTGAAGTAAACAATTCGTTCAAAATTTGAATTGGATAAGTAAAAGGTAATGATTCTACGAGGCATCAAAAATCAGTCAAACAAAATCTAAAGAATGGAAAAAATTAGGCAGAGGCAGGCCCAGAAGGCAGTGACAGTGCAGAGGCAGGCCAGGAGGAGTCCTGATCAATTCAGGGGAGTGAGGGGGGAGCAAGGGCCACTACCAGGCCTATCACCAAAGGGCTGGGACCGGAAAGAGCAAGGTAAGAACCTAAAGCAGGGCCCCTATCCAGGACAGCAAATACTTCTGGGACTACCACTACATAACCCAGATATTTTAAAAAAAAGCCCCTATCAAGACCTTGAAGGACCAGGATGGCAGAGTGAACCCTGCCTGCTCCAACCCCCACCTCTGACCCTGAAAACATAGTAACTATTGACCCAGGGCAAAACCCTCAACAATAAAGGCTTGGGAACCCCAGAGGAAGGGTATGGATAGGGCCCTGCCTCAAAATGGGTAGAAAGCAGACTGCAAAGCCAAAGACTTTGGAGTTCTACTATTCTGAAGCTGAAACATCAACAGGGAATGGGTCCCAATCACAGAAAGCTCTTCCAGGTGAGCTCAAAAGGAACTTTGAAAACCAAATGAGAGAGATAGAAGACAAAATGAATAATTCTTTTAAAATCAAAATTGCAGAATTAGAAAAAAACATTATAATGAAGAAAACAGCTCCTTAATAAGAAAAGTATATGATATAGAAAATGAGCTCCAAAAACTAACCAAGGAAAATGATTTGCTAAAAACTAGAATCAACCAAATTGAAACAAATAACTCTATGAGGAACCAAGAATTAGTCAAACAAAATGACAAGAATGAATTTAAAAAGAGGTAAAATATCTCAATGGAAAAATAACTGACCTGGAAAACAGATCCAGGAGAGATAATGTGAGAATCATAGGCCTACCAGAAAATCATGATGAAAAAATGAGCCTGGAAAACATTCTCCAAGAGCTCATTAAGGAAAACTGCCCTGAGATAGTAGAACCAGAGGGTAAAATAGAAATCAAAAGAATCCCCCGGACACCTCCTGAAAGAGATTCTAAACTGAAAACTCCTCAAAACATTGTGGCCAAACTCAAGAACTACCAGGTAAAAGAGAAAATACTTCAAGTGGCCAGAAAGAATCAATTCAAATATCAAGGAACTACAGTGAGTATCACACAGGATTTGGCAGCCTCTACACTGAAAGATCAGAGGCAATAGAATTCAATTTTGAACAAGGCAATAGAGCTCGGGTTACAACCAAGGATCACATACCCAGTGAGACTGAGCATATTCTTACAGGCAAAGAGATGGTCATTCAATGATGTAACAGATTTCCAGACCTTCATGATGAAAAAGTCAGAGCTCAATGGAAAATTCAACCTCCAAATATGAGATGCAAGCATGACATACAAAGGTAAACAAGGAAAACACACACACACACACACATCCTGTTATTTGATAAGAGCAAACTGTTCATAGACATGTAGAGGGTATGAGTATAAAACACACAAAATGATAATTTAAAAAAATATTATTAAGGGCAACAAAGGGACTGCAATGGAAGAAGAGGAATGAATGAAGTGGAAAGGGGTAATTATGCCACACAAAGAGGCATAAAAACAATACAGCAGAGGAAAAGAAGGGAGGGAATTGAGTATTATATGAGCTTTTCGCTCATTGGTTCTGGTGCAAGGGAAGAATAACAACCAGTTAGGCAAAAGACTCTATGGAGAAGAAACGCAAAATGTATCATATTAGAGGGAAAAAGGGGAGGGTGAGGACCTTTGCATGAGATTTGTTCCTGTCACACTTGGTGCGAAGAAGAAATAACATACTTCATTAAGCATAAAAATATCCTACAGGGAGTAGGAGGGGGAAAAAGCTACAAAAGTGTGGGGGAGTTGTAGGGATGGAAGAAGTAAGGGAGAAGGTAAGGAAAAGGGAGGGTGGCTTATAAGGGAATACTCAGGGAGGTGGTGATCAAAAGGAAAACTATTAAGGAGGGGAAGGGAGAAGGGGAGAAAATATATAAGCATTAACAGGGGAGGGAATAGGATGGAGAGAAAGAAACAGATAATAATCATAACTGTAAATATGAGTGGAATGAACCTTTCCATAAAAAGGAGGTGGATAGCAGAATGTATTAAAAATAATAATCTTACAATATGCTGTTTACAAGAAACACATCTGAAACAGAGGGATACATACAGGGTAAAGGTAAAAGACTGGAGTAATATATATTATGCCTCAGCTAAAGTAAAAAAAAAAACAGGTGTAGCAATCCTTATCTCAGATAAAGCAAAAGCAAAAATTGATCTAATTAAAAGAGATAAGGAAGGAAACTATATCCTGCTAAAAAGCAACATCGAGAATGAAGCAATATCATTACTTAACATATATGCACCAAGTGGTAGAGCATCCAAATTCCTAGAGGAGAAGGTAAAGGAATGAGAGGAAGAAATAGATAGTAAATCCAAACTCAAAATAAACAAGAAAGAAGTTAAGGAGGTAAAAAGAATTTTAGAGAGGGTAGGTATGATAGATCTCTGGAGAAAACTGAAAGGGGATAAAAAGAAATATACTTTCTTCTCAGTAGTTCATGGCACATACTCAAAAATTGATCATGGCATAAAACCTCACAATTCTGTGCAGTAAGACAGAAATATTAAATACGTCCTTCTAAGATCACAATGCAATACAAATTATATGCAAAAAGGGCCATGGAAAGACAGATTAAAAAATAATTGCAAATTAAACAATTTAATTCTAAAGAATGAGTGGGTCAAACAAAAATTATAGAAACAATAAGTAATTTCATTCAAGAGAATGATAATAATGTGACAACCTACTAAAATTTGTGGGATACACTGAAGGCAGTTCTTAGGGGACATTTTATATCCCTGTGTGCATACATGATTAAATTAGAGAAAAGGGAGGTCAACGAATTGGGCATGAAATTGAAAAACCTAGAGAAAGAAAAATTCAAAATCCAGAATTAAATACTAAATTAGAAATATTGAAATCAAAGGAGATATTAATAAAATTGAAATTAAGAAAAATATTGAATAAATAAAACTAAGAACTGGCGTTATGAAAAAACAATAAAATTGTTAGACAGTCAATATGACAAAAAAAAGAAAGAACAAAACCAAATTATGAGTATCAAAAATGAAAAGGGTGAATCTACCTCCAATGAGGAGGAAATCAAAACAATAATTGGAAATTATTTATTCCAATTGTATTCACATAAATTGGACAATATTAGGGAAATGGATGAACATTTACAAAAATTCAAGTTGCCCAGATTAACTGAAGAGGAAGTAAATTACTTAAATAACCTCATCTCAGAAAAAGAAATTGAACAAGCCATCAGTCAACTCCCTAGGAAAAAATCTCCAGAGCCAGATGGATTTACTAGTGAATTCTATCAAACATTGAAAGAACAATTGATTCCAATACTCTACAAACGATTTGAGAAAATTAGTGAAGAAGTAGTCCTACCAAATTCTTTTTATGACACAAATATGGTACTGATACCTAATTCAGGAAGAGATAAAACAGAGAAAGAAAATTATAGACCAATATCCCTGATCAATATAGATGCAAAAATTTTAAGTAAAATATTAGTAAAAAGACTACAGCAACTTATCTCAAGAATAATGCACTTTAATCTGGTAGGATTTATTCCAGGAATGCAAGGATGGTTTAATATTAGGAAAACCATGAGTATAATTGATCATATCAACAATAAAACTAGCAGAAACCACATGATTATCTCAATTGATGCAGAAAAGGCTTTTGACAAAATACAACATCCATTACTATTAAAAACCCTAGAAAGTATAGGAATAAATTGAGCCTTCCTTAAAATAATAGGTAGCATCTATTTAAAACCATCAGCAAATATTATACATAATGGAGATAAGCTAGAAGCTTTTCGAATAAGATCAGGGGTGAAATGAGTGTCCACTATCTTATTCAATCTGGTACTAGAAATATTAGCAATAGTGATTAGAGAAGAAAAAGAAATCAAAGGAATCAAATTAGGCAAAGAAGAGACCAAGCTATCACTCTTTGCAGATGATGTGATTATATACTTAGAGAATCCTAGAGAATCAAGTAAAAAACTACTTGAGACAATAAATAAATTTGGCAAAGTTGCAGGATATAAAATAAACCCACATAAATCCTCAGCATTCCTATATATTTCCAATGGAATACAAGAGCAAGAGATCGAAAGAGAAATCCCATTTAAAATTACTGTAGACATTATAAAATATTTGGGAATCTACCTGCCAAAACAAACCCAGGGCCTATATGATAACAACTACAAAACCCTTTTCACACTAATTAAGTAAGATCTAACTAATTGGGAAAATATCAATTTCTCATGGCTGGGTCGAGCTAATATAATAAAAATGATAATTTTACCTAAATTAAATTATATATTTAGTGTCATACCAATCAATTTACAAAAAAATACTTTATAGAGCTAGAAAAAATCATAAAAAAATTCATTTGGAAAAATAAACGGTCCAGAATACCAAGGGAATTAATGAAAAGAAATGCTATGGAAGGTGGACTAGCAATACCAGTTTTCAATCTGTATTATAAAGCAGCAGTCATTAAAACTACTTGGTACTGGCTGAGGAATAGAGTAGTGGATCAATGGAATAGATTAGGCGCATGAGATTCAGCAGTCAATGGCTATAGTAATCTATTGTTTCATAAAACACAAAGACCCCAGTTTTGGGGATAAGAACTCACTATTTGACAAAATCTTCTATGAAATTGCAATATAGTATGGCAGAAACTGGGCATAGACCATTACCTAACATTATATACCAAAATCAAGTCTACATGGGTGCATGATCTAGGAATAAAGGTTGATACTGTAAGCAATCTCAGAAAACAAGGAATAGTTTACCTGTCAGACTTGTGGAGAGAGAAAGACTTTATGACTAAACAAGAATTAGAGAGCATTATAAAATGCAAAATGCATAATTTTGATTACATTACATTGAAAAGCTTCTGTACAAACAAGGCCAATGTAACCAAGATAAAGAGGGAGGTGGGAAATTGGGAAAGAATTTTTATAACCTATGTCTGTGATAAAAGACTCATTTCTAAAATATACAGGGAATTGAGCAAAATCTATAAGAATATGAGTCATTCCCCAATTGATAAATGGACAAAGGATATGAACAGTCAGTTTTCAGAGAAAGAAATTAAAGATATCTATAAGCACATGAAGAAATGCTCTAAATCACCATTTATTAGAGAAATGAAAATCAAAAGAACACTGAAGTACAACATCTCACCAGTCAGATTGGCTAAGATGACAACACAGGAAAATGACAAATGCTGGAGAGGATGTGGGCAAATTGGAACACTAAGGCATTGCTGGTGGAGTTGTGAACTGATCTAGCCTTTCTGGAGAGCAATCTGGAATTATGCCTAAAGGGCTCTAAATGTTTTTATATCCTTTGACCCAGCAATACCACTCCTAGTGTTATATCCCAAAGAGATAATAGAAGTGGGAAGAAGACCCACATATACAAGAATGTTTACAGCAGCTCTTTTTGTGGTAGCAAAGAATTGGAAATTAAGGGGGTGCCCATGAATTGGGAAATGGCTGAACAAGTTGTGGTATACACATGTTATGGAATACTATTGTGCAAAAAGAAATGAGGAGCAGATGAATTTCATATTTACCTAGAGAGGCTTATACAAACTGATGCTGAGCAAGAAAAGTAGAGCCAGGAGGAATTTGTATACAATTACAGACACAACATATGTGTGACGACCAACTTTGATAAACTAGACTCTTTTCAGCAATCCAGAGACATAAGTCGAACCCAAAAGACTCATGATGGAGAGAGATGTTTACATCCAGAAAAATAACTGCGATTGAACCGAGGTTGAAGCAAACTACCTGCCCTTTTTGATTTTCTTGTTTGGTTTTTGTTTCATCTTTCCCATTCTTCATTCCATCTGTTACAATCCTTCTTTATAACCTGACTAATGCCTAATATGAAAGTATTTGTAGATATTATACTTGATTGTATCCAGCCATGAGGGGTGGGGGAGGGAGAAAAAATTTGAAACTCAAGGAATTGTGGTAATGAATCTTGTAAACTAACATTAAACAAATGAATAAAGACCAAAAAAAAGAATGGAAAAAAATAGAAGAAAATGTGAAATATCCTATTGGAAAAACCACTGACTTGGAGAATGGATTGAGGAGAGATAATTAGGAATTATTGGTCTACCTCATAAGTTGTGATGAAAAAAAGAGCCTTGACAGTATTTTCCCAGAAATCATTAAGGAAAAGTGTCCTGAGGTCCTAGAACCAGAGGTTAAAATGGTTATTAGAGAATACAACAATCACCTACTGAAAGAGAGTCCAAATTAAAAATGCCAAGGAATATTGTAGCCAAATTTCAGAACTATCAGATCATGGAGAAAATACTACAAGCAGCCAGAAAAAAAAAAATAGATATTGTGTAACTACAGTCAGAATCTCACAGGGCCTTGCAGCATCTACATTAAAAGATCTGATGGCTTGGAATAAGATATTCCTTAAGGCAAAAGAGCTTAGACTACAACCAAGGATCAACTACCCAGCAAAACTGAGCATAATCTTTCAGGCAAAGAGATCGACATTCAATGTAATAAGAGACTTACGACATTCCTGATGAAAAGGACAGAGCTCAATGGAAAATTTAGTCTTCAAATACAAGACTCAAAAGAGGCATAGAAAGGCAAACATGGAAAAAAAAACAACAACGTGTAATTCAACAAGGGAAAACTGTTTACATCCCAACATGGGAGAATAATACTTGGAATTTTGGAAAATTGTATCTTTATTATGACATTTAAAATGAATCTACATAGACAAAGGGTGTGGGTATAAAGTAACTTACATGATGATAAAAAAACATTAATTAAGGGTTGGAAAAAGATTGTTATGGTAGAAGAATAAAAGAAGAAGAAGAAAAGGGTAAATTATACCAAATGAAAAGCCACAAAAACATTATAGTAGAGGAAAAGAAGGGAGGGAAATGAGCATTGTTTGAATGGGATTTGGTTTAAGGAGGAAATAATATACTCATTTAATTATAGCAATCTAACTTTTCCTACAGGCAGTAGGAGGGGAAAGTGGAAAGAAAAAAAAAAGAAAAGAGAAGCGGTGTTTAGAAGGGAAGGAAGAAGTAGTGAGGGGAAAGAGAAAGAAAAGGGAGGGGAGCAGAAAGAAAGGAGGGAAGATTGAGGGAGGCAGTGGTCAAATGCAAAATCTATGTATTTTCAAAAATATACAGATTCAGTTCCAATGAAAATTGATGCACTAGATTTTTTTTAACTAAAATTTAGTCTAAGTAAAGAATAATGGTATTGATTGTCGATGGACAGGGTAAGGGTTAGGTATAGACTTAGAATTGACAGTGATAGAAAAACAAATAAAATAGAACTCAGGTTTTTTTTTTTAATTTTGCTTTCTCTTAAAGGATATAGCTAATAGTATTCCTTAATATTTGCCCAATTATAAAGTTTTTATTTTTTTTGTCTTCTCATTACTTTGTAGTTATTTGAGTTTTTACACTAATGTTTACCTGTGGATACCCATGAGATAAGGATTGATCTTATAGAGTGTCAGTTTTTTTGAAGTGTTACAATTTGGTTAATGATATTAGTTGCTGAGATATTTGATTTGTTGTGGTAAGGTACAACCATTCAATTAAATATGTCTGCCTTCATAATTTGACAATGTATTTTTGGACTTAGTTTAGCTTTAACTGAAGCAAAAATTCAAATTCAGTAATTTCAAAACTCATAATAGGTACATAAACTTTTTAATCATGATGTTTCTTCTACCACTAGGGGAAAGGTAATACATAATCTTTTTTTAATTTTTAAATAATGTCTTCTAATTACATGTAAAATCGATGTTAATATACATATTTTTTACTTTTTAGTTTATATCATTCATTTCCACAAGATTTTGAGTTACAAATTTTCTCCCCATTTTTCCCCTACCCACCACCCCAAAACAGCAATCCCATTGAATGTCCCCTCCCTCAAACTACTCTCTCCCGTATCTTCCCTCGTCACGCCTCCTACTTTCCAGTAGGGCACTGTGGATCTCTATGCCCCAGTGCCTGTATATCTTATTTCCCAGTTACATGTAAGATAGTAATTATATATATATATATATATATATATATATATATATATATACACACACACACACACACACACACACACACACACA
>NW_027187325.1:4811306-4820548 GCF_028583685.1 Petaurus breviceps papuanus | reverse complement strand
AAACCTTTGAATTCCAGATTCTTTCCCTACTTCCCTCATCACCCACCCTTACTGGAAAGATAGGCAATTCAATATAGGTTGTAAATGTGTAGCTATGCAAAACATTTCCATAGTGGATATATTGTGAAAGATTGACTATATTTCCCTCCATCCTATCCCACCCCTCCCCCACTTGTTCTATTCTCTGCTTTAATTTTGTCCCTTTTCAAAGGTGGGTGCTTCCAACTTCCCTCTCCCCCAGCCTGCCCTCCCTTCCATCATCTTCTCTCTCATCCCCTTCCCTCCTATTCTCCTGTAGGGTGATACCCTATTTAGTGTGTATGTCATTCCCTCCCTAAAGCAAATTCATTGACTTTCTCATTAGACATTAGTCAAGTTATAAAAAAGGATTTTATCAGATGGAATGAAAAATGGGAAAGAGGAAAAAAAAACCCAAACAAGATAGAGAAAAAGAGCAGGTAGTTTGTTTCAATCTGGATTCAAACTCTGTTCTTTCAAGTTTTTTCTCTGAATGTAGACATCTCTCTCTATGATGAGTCTTTTGGAGTTGACTTATGACCCTGCATCACTGAGAAAAGTCCAGTCTATCAAAGTTGGTTATCACACATACTTGTGTCAGTAATGATATACACATTTCTCCTGGTTCTGCTCTTCTCACTCAGCATCAGTTCGTATAAGCCTCTCCAGGTAAATAAGAAGTCCATCTGCTCCTTGTTTCTTTCTATGTCTCTCTTGCATCTCATAAATGGAGGTTGAATTTTCCATTGAGCTCTGGCTTTTACATCAGGAAGGTCTGGAAATCTGTTATATCACTGAATGACCATATCCTTGCCTGGAAGAATATGTTCAGTTTTGCCGGATAAGGGAAACTTGGTTGTAACCCAAGTTCTTTTGCCTTGTGAAAAATCATATTCCTTTTCCTCCAGTCTTTCAGTGTAGAAGCTGCCAGATCCTGTGCAATCCTCACTATGCTTCCACAATATTTGATTTTTTTTGTTCTGGCTGCTTAGAGTATTTTATCCTTTACCTTATAGTTCTGGAATTTGGCCACAACCTTTCTCCAAATTTTCAATTTGGGATCTCTTTCAGGATGTGACTGGTAGATTCCCTTGATTTCTATTTTATCCTCTTGTTCTAGTATCTCAGGGCAGTTTTCCTTGATGAGCCCTTGGAAGATGTTGTCCAGGCTCATTTTTACATCATAAATTTCTGGTAGGCCTATGATTCTCAGATTCTCTCTCCTGAATCTCTTTTATAGGTCAATTACTTTCCATTGAGATATTTTACCTTTTTTTCTAATTTTTCATTCTTGATGTTTTGTTTGACTAATTCGTGGTTCCTCATAGAGTAATTCACTTCATTTTTTAAATTCTAGTTTTTAGTGAATTATTTTCCTCTGTTAGTTTTTGAAGCTCCTTTTCCATGTCACACATTTTTCTTTTTAAGGAGCTATTTTTTTCATTGTAATGTTTTTCTAATTTTGCATTTTGATTTTAAAAAAATTGTTCATTTTATATTCTCTCTAATTTGGTTTTCAAAGTTCTTTTTGAGTTCATCTAAGAATGCTTTTTGTGCTTGAGACCAGTTCCCTGTTGAGGCTTCAGCTGTGGGTGTGGAGTCAACACTGTCTTCCTCTGAATTTGGTTCCTCCCACTAAAGATAGTAGGACTCCAGAGTCTTTGTCTTTGCAGTCTGCTTTCCACCCATTTTGAGGCAGGGCCCTAGGTATGCCCTTCCTCTAGGGTTCCCAAGCCTTTACACTTTAAAGTTTTGTTTTGGGGCAATAATTACTATGTTTTTAGTGTCAGAAAGGTAGATTGGAGAAGCTGGGTTTCACTCTGCCATCCTGGTGCCTAGAAGTCCAGAGAGCAGCTTTTTAAATTTACAGGCTGTGGTTTGTTAGTCCCAGGAGTAGCTGCTGTCACTTCCAGGGGCCCTGCATTTGACTCTTACCCAGTTTCATCAGGGCCTCTGTACACCCCGGTGTCTGGGCCTCTGCGTGCCCTGACATCTGGCCTCTTTGCTGGCCTCAGTCGTCTTCTGTAAAATCAATTTTAATGTTCATTTTTCAAAATTTTATGCTCCAAATTCTCTTCCTTCTTTCCTCACCTCCACTGCCCCCAATGGCAAGACATTTCATCTAAGTTATTCATGCATAAACATGGAAAATATATTTTCATATTAGTCATGTTGTGAAAGAAAACATAAACCAAAACAAAAAAACAAACCCAACAACAACATGAAAAATAAAATGAGAAACAGAATGCTTTGGTTTACATTCAGACTTCATCAATTCTTTCTCTGGAAGAGGATAACATTTTTTTTTCTCATAAGCCCTTTCAAATTGTCTTGGATCATTATACTGCTGAGAATAGCTAAGTTATTTACAATTGCTCATCACTGTGTACAGTGTTCTCCTGGTCATGCTCATTTCACTTTGCATCAGTTCATGTATATCTTTCTAGGTTTTTGGAAAGCATCCTGCTTGTCATTTCTTATATCATAATACTATTCCACAATAATCATATACAACAATTTATTCAGTCATTCACCAACTGAGGTGAATCCCCTCATTTTCCAATTCTTTGCCAACACAAAATGATCTGTGATAGATATTTTTATATGAATAGATCTTTTCCATTAAACACACACATCTATACACACACATATAAGCACACACATATTTGAAATATGGATATAGCAGTTATATTTCTGGGTCACAGGGTATATGTAGATTTGTAGCCCTTTGGGGATAGTTCCAGATTGTTCTCCAGAATGGTTGGATGAGTTCACAATTCCATCAACATTGCATTAATGTCTCAATTTCCCCACATCATTTCTAATATATTATTTTAATTGTCATTTCTGTCATATCAGTTAATCTGATAGACATAATGTAGAACCTCAGCTGTAATTTGCATTTCTCTAACCAATAGAGATTTAGAGCATTTTTATATGACTATAGTTTTGATTTGTCTGACAACTGCCTATTCATGTTCTTCGACCACTCATCAATTGGAGAATAAGCTACACTTTTAGAAATCTGTCTCCATTATTTATATGTTTAAAAAGTAGTGCTTTAGGTGGAGCCAAGACAGTGGTGTAGAAGTAGGAGAACTCCTTGCGCTCCGCACATAACCACTTCAAATACCTATAAAAATGATTCTAAACAAATTTTAGTGCTACAGAACCCAAAAAGTGACATAGAGAAACAACCTCCTGCTGAAGATAGCCCGGCAGATCGGCATGAAGGATAAAGCACAGAACACTGGGGAGAGAAGTGGCTGAGGCACAGCAGCCCCTGCTATGTTGTAGCTTCAGAGCTCCTGGCCTGTGGATTGAAGGGGAACCAAGAGACCATTCTGAGGTGTAATTGCTCTTGGTTTAACCTGCTTGGATCTGGATTGCTGTGTAAAGTGGAGATACTTGGGTGTGTGTCCAGTATGCCAGAGGTAGTGGAGGCTTCTTAGAGGGCACCTAACCAATAGCTTTGGCAACTGAGAAAACTCCAGAAATATGGGACAAAGTTCTCCTCTCTGGAAGCAGAGTTCTACTGTGGCAAAAAGCTCAAAAGGCAAGTAATTGAGTGGCAACATGAGCAAGCAAAGGAAGCAAAGCAAGCAGAGCAATATGACTTTGGACTCCTTTTGGGGGACAAAAAGGATCAAAGCATGGAACAGAAGGAAGACAACACAGTCAGACCTCCTGCACCAAAAGCTTCCAAGAAAATTATGTTAAGAAGGATTTTGAAAATCAAATAAGAGAAGTAGAGGAAAAATTGGGCAGAGAAATGAGAATGATGCAAGAAAATCAGGAAAAGAGAGTCAACAACATGACTGAAGAAAATAACATCTTAAAAATAGATTAATTCAAATGGCAAAAAAGGCTCAAAAAGCTAATGAGGAGAAGAATGCCTTAAAAAGCTGAATTTGCCAGATGGAAAAAGAATCTCAAAAGCTCACTGAAGAGAATCATTCCTTCAGAATTAGATTGGAGCAAATGGAAGCTAGTGACTTTATGAGAAATCAAGATACTATTAAACAGATCCAAACACGTGAAAAAAAAAATAGAAGGCAATGTGAAATAGCTCATTGGAAAAACCATTGACCTGGAAAATAGACCCAGGAGAGATAATTTAAAAATTATTAGACTACCTGAAAACCATGATAAAAAAAAGAACTAGAAAGCATCCTTCAAAAAATTCTCCAGGAAAACTGGAAAACTGTCCTGACGTTTTAGAACCAAAGGGCAAAATAGAAGTTGAAAGAATCCACCAATAACCTCTTGAAGAACATACCAAAAAGAAAACTCCTAGTAATATTATAGCCATGTTCCAGAGTTTCCAGATCAAGGAGAAAATATTACAATCAGCTAAGAAGAGACAATTTGAACATTGTGGAAACACAATCAGGATAACACAGGATCTGGCAGCTTCCACACTGAGGGATTGAAGGGCTTGGAATATGATATTCCGGAGGTCAAAGGAGCAGCAATTAAAACCAAGAATCACCTATCCAGCAAAACTGAGTATAATGTTTCAGGGGAAAATATGGTAATTCAATGAAATAGAGGGCTTTCAAATATTCTTGATGAAAAAGAAACAGAACTGAATATAAAATGTGACATTCAGATACAAGAAGCAAGAGAAGCATGAGAAAGTAAACTGGGAAAAGAAATCATAAGGAAATTATCCAAGTCAAACTATTTACATTCCTAGATGAAAAAACATTTGTAATTTATGAAACTTTTCTCATTATGAGAATAGTTGAATATATATTCAACTATATATGTGTGTATATATACATATATACATACATATATATAAATATATATATATATACACATATATAAATATATATATAACCACTTTATATAGGAAGGGATGATACTTAAAAGGTGAAAGTGAGAGGTGAAAGAGGAATATAATTATAGGAGATGGGGTGAGACAGAAGGGGGCAAATTGTCTCATATAAAAGAGGCAAGGGAAAACTGTTACAATGGAGGGGAAGAACAGGAAGGCAAAATGGAATGAGTCAACCTTACTCTCATTGAATTTCGCTTAGGGAGGGAATGACATACCCAATAAATAGGGTATCTCCCCCTACAGGAAAGTAGGGGGGAAGAGGATGAGAGGGGGGATGATGGAAGAGAGGGCAGTTTGGGAGGGAGAGAAGTTGTAATCAAACACTTTTGAAAAGGGACAGGGTCAAAGTAGAGGATAGAACAAGTGGGGGTTGGGATAGGAAGGAGGTAAATATAGTCACTCTTTACAATATATTCACTATGGAAATGTTTTGCATAGCCACACATGTACAACCTACATTCAATTTCTTATCTTCCCAGTAAATGTGGGTAATGAGGGAGGAAAGGAAATAATATGGAATTCAAAGTTTTCATATGAAATGATTTAAAAAATATTTTATTATTATTATTATTATTTTTACATGCAACTGAGAAATAAGATATACAGGCACTGGGGTATAGAGATCCATCTTGCCCTACTGTAAAGTCGGAGGGGGGATGAGGGAGGATATAGGAGAGAGCAGATTTAGGGAGGGGGTATATAGTGGGATTACTGTTTATGGGTGGTGGGTAGGGAAAAGACAGGGAGAAAATCTTTAACTCAAAATCTTGTGGAAATGAATGATGGAAAAAATAAACATAAAATTTAATTCAAAAATATAGTCTCTTTATCAGAGACATTGCCTGCAAAAAAAAATCTCCAGCTTTTTGCTTTCCATCTAATATTGGCTGCATTTGTTTTGTTTGTGTGAAAACTTTTTAAATTTAACGTAATAAAAATTATCCATTTTATATCTTGTCATGCTCTCCATCTCTTATTTGATCAGAAATGTGTCCATCATCCATAGATCAGAGAGGTAAACTATTTCTTGCTGCCTTAATGTGCTTATGATATCACCTTTTTGTGTCTAAATAATGTACTCACATTGACTTTACAGTATGAGATATTGGTCTATGCCTATGTTCTGACATACTATTTTCACAGCAGTTTTTGTTAAATAGTGACTTCTTGTCTCAGAAACTTGGATCTTTGCATTTATCAAACACTAGATTACTATAGCCACTTACTGTTGTGTATTGTGTGCTTAACCAGTTGCATTCCACTTCTCTAATTCTTAGCCAGTACCAAATTGTTTTGATAATTACCATTTTACAATGCAGTTTGAGATGTCTATGACTAAGTCATCTTCCTTCATATTTTTTTCATCTATTACCTTAATATGCCTTAACTTTTGTTCTTCTGTATGCATTTTGTTATTACTTTTAGCTCTTTAAAATAGTTTTTCCATAATGTAATTTATATGACACTAAGTCAATTAATTTAGGTATAGATTGACATGGGCTACCCCTGAGCAATTCATATTTTCCCATTTGTTTAGATCTGACTTTATTCATGGAAAAAGTGCTCTGTAGTTAAGTTTGTACAGTTCCTGGGTTTGTCTTAGCAGGTAGACTACCAAGTATTTTATATTGTTTGAAGTTATTTTAAATGGATTTTAAAATATTTTTTTTGCTGTTGGTAATTTTAATTATATAGACTTGCTGATGATTTATGTAGGCTTATTTCATATTCTGCAACTTTTCTGAAGTTATTATTTATTTCAACTATTTTTTAGTAGATTCTCTAAGTATACCACCATATCATCTGGAAAGAATAATAGTTTTGCTTCCTTATTGCCTCAATTTTTTTTCTTCTCTTATTCTTGCAGTTAATATTTCTAAAACAATATCGAAGAATAGTGGTGATAAAAGGCATGCTTACTTGACCACAGATCTTTTAGGGAAGGCTTCTAGCTAATCCTCATTACATGATATTAGTATCATATATTATTACTTATTATTATAATTTTTACTTTTATAATATTTAATTAAATAAAATTACTTCTATAATTTTAATGTTATAATATTACTTATTATTTTGATGATAGCTCCATTTATTTCTATGCTCTTTAGTGCTTTTAATGAATGGTGGTTACATTTTGTCCAAAGTTTTTTTTTCTGCTTCTATTGTAACAATCATATGGTTTCTGTTGGTTTTATTATTTATATGTTCAATTATGCTGATACTTTTCTTAATATTGAGCTAGCCCTGTATTTCTGGTGAAAGTCCCACCATGACCTTTGTGATACATTGACATAATTTCTTCTTTTTTAGTATTTTATTTATTTCTATGTCAATATTCATTAGGGAAATTGATCTAGAATTTTCTTTCTCTGTTTTAACTCTTACTGGTTTAGCTATCAGCACTATATTTGTGTTATAAAGGGAATTTAGGAGAATGCCTTTGCCTATTTTTCCAAATAGTTTATATAGTGTTGGAATTAATTATTTTTTAAATGTTTGATAAAATTCACTTGTTAATCCATCTGGTCCAATAAGAGACATTTTCAAAAAATATTCCCTTCCCAAACAACCTGCTATCATTTTTCTAGAAGTAATTATGCCGTACCCATTGCAAGAGCTAATGAAGCCTCTTGATGAAACTAACTTTGCCTCAAACCAAACAGTTATAATTCCCTCATTCTTGGATTCATGATCCAACTTTTTTTTTGCATGAATCTTGAGAATTTTAATTATTTTGACCTTTTATCAGTTGAGAATTGTCCCCCAAGCTGAAGTTGATGTTTCTGGATTTCTGGATTTTTTCACAGCGGTATAACTAGGAAATTTTTGGGTTTTTTGTATCTTAGGCAAGTCATATGAATTATATCCTTATTTGTAGATATGAAGGAACACAGACATATAAACCTGAAGAGGTCACAACTGTGGTGTTTCCCACAGGTGTGAGTGATAAACAACAGGTTAAGAACAAGACAGGGAAATTAATTTTCAATCCTTTAACTAATTATTCTTTCTAGCATGATTTTTTCCCACGTTGTTGAAAGACTGAAATTGCTACCCGGGCCCTTTAAATGTTTTTAAATTTGACACTTTGAATTAAAAACCCAATTTTCCTCCCTTAGTTAGGATTCCAATTCCTTACCTTTCCAATTCCAGATTTTTTTCCAGCTCTATTTAATTGTTTGGCCTTGAATAATTAAAAGTATTTCTGATTTCCTGCCTTCTTTGCCTTCCATTTACTTAATCTTGTTTTCCATGATCCTGTCATCTTGGGAACTCCTGCTCAACATCCTACTAAATTGAAACACAGAGGAATAGATAATCCCATATTAAGGGTTAGTCAGAGATATCCAGTCATACAAGTTCAGGCAAAGCATTTTAAAATCTCAAGGTGAAAATCAAATGCAAAACAGTATTTTTCACTATTATTATCATAATAACAGGGCATTTTCTCTTCTTTAGTGTCAGTGACAACAACAACAAAACCCTTTTAAATACAGAAAATCAAACAATTTAAATGATTGCGTCCTTGATGATTTTCTGCCCTGTGAGTTTCATTATGGAGTAGTCAAAGAATGGAATAAAATCACTGTGTTTTAAAGATAGTCTAATCAGCTTGGGAAACACCTCCAATCCCCCACTAAACACCATACCTGTTTAAATGTTTTTCAACCTCAAGTTTATTATAATTTATGTTTCTCCCTTGTTCCTTTTCCCTCTGGTCTACTCACAAAGAAATTTTAAATACTTTTCCAAAGTCTTTGTAAAGTATGGGTGTAAATATATGCATTTATCACTTGCCTTTCATTCTCTTATTCCCCCACCCCTTCATCCTGAAAATTCATTGCAAATGGATGAAATACTTTTGTGTATGAAACCCGTCTCTTGACAACACTGATAATTAATGCTGCTCAGTTACACTAGTTGGATTCCACTGAAGCAGAGATTTGTTGCTCAGAATATGTGCCTTTTGGTTTAATCATGACTGTCTGACACTTTGACCTGTTGAATTAGTAGACAATGAAAATATGGGCTCAGAAGGGAAAGGCTTGGTGTTCTGGGTTCTTTGTTTTATTTTTTATTCACTGAGAAAACTGATCTTGGGACTACCTAGTGATTTTCCAAATTATACTGTTATTCCCTCATTGGGCAGTTTGCATTAACAAATAGGGTATATTTATGAACTAGAAATTAGCAATATTTTATTTGAAAAATTATCTTGACTCATACCAAAGCTTAAGATTGAGGAAGAAAAAATATCTGAATGGGTTTTTACTTTTCAATATTTACTGTATTCAGTTTCTGCTTAATTATTAGAGTTGGGGTAGAAAGAAGGAAGGAAGGAAGGAAGGAAGGAAGGAAGGAAGGAAGGAAGGAA
>NW_027187325.1:4660291-4811296 GCF_028583685.1 Petaurus breviceps papuanus | reverse complement strand
GAAGGAAGGAAGGAAGGAAGGAAGGAAGGAAGGAAGGAAGGAAGGAAGGAAGGAAGGAAGGAAGGAAGAAGGAAGAAAGTGAGGAAGGGAAGGGAAGTCAGGGTCTTATAGTATATTTCTGTAAGGATCCTATAATGTCTCATACAAGCAAGCCCCCCAAAATAAACACGTAGTCAGAAGTTGTTTTCAATAACTCAGTCATTATTGACCTTATGGTATGATACCTAGGTCTTGGACATAACTATACCTTCAAATCTCCAATGTCTTTACAGTACATGGCATTAAACTCCCACTAGGAATTTATAATACAGGGAATTATTGACACATACACTCAATG
This sequence comes from Petaurus breviceps papuanus, assembly GCF_028583685.1. Lineage (NCBI taxonomy): Eukaryota > Metazoa > Chordata > Mammalia > Diprotodontia > Petauridae > Petaurus > Petaurus breviceps. The sequence continues at coordinate 4,810,959 of NW_027187325.1, read as the reverse complement.
AAAGACATTCAAGTAACCATCCTCCTTCAGGAACCTTACTCTCTTCCACAAATATGTTGTCTATCCCTCTTTCTCTTCATTCTTTTACATAGTCAGCTCTGTAATAGCCAATTTAAGAAAACTGGTCTAGAAACACGGGCTATATAAACCTATGTAATCTAACTAAAGGCATCTTCTGAAGAGTTTGGTGTTGCCCTAAATGTGGTTAATATCAATAGCTGTTCCTTTCTTGCTACTGAAATCAATTACTCAACCTTGATGATATTGGTAATTGTGGTGGTCTAAACTTAAAGTCAATAAAAGCCTTAAACATGCTATTTTTGCTATTTAAGTTTTGTCATAAATCACTTCCCTAATACTCATGATTATGATGATGGATTCTAATGATTGATACTTATATAGTTTGTTAAGGTTGCAAATCACTTACCTTATAACAATCCTTCAACATATATGGGGAAAGTATCATTGTTCCCATGGTATTAAGGAGGAAATAAATTGAGAAAGATAAAATGAGTTGCCTATGGTCACATGACAACTATGAGGAGAAACCAATGAAGTCTAATCAGTGGAACTTAATCATCAGGTGACATTTATAGCCTCTTATACAATTGCTTTTGAAGTGTAATAGGTACACTGAAATTCCTATACTTAAACATTGGTAGACTTCAGTTGAGCATACAATAATCATATCCTTTTTTTACCTTCTTGTTAGCAAAATCCTCCTTTAATTATTACTCTCTGAAGCAGACTATTTATGCCCATCACAAACTTCAGGGAGCTTCCTTACATACTGACATATGTTTTATTCAGGTGAAAATAGTTTTGCTGTATAAAGGTAGGAAAGAATGATAGAAAAAATAGTTCTCAAAATAATTGCAGAATCTTCCTTCAAAAATAAAATTCTATGGAAATCCATAGAATTTCTTGAAGATTTGACTTGTAAAACAGTCCACACACATACACACACACACACACACACACAACAAGAAAAAAAATTAAGTCAGATGAAATCCTCACAGCAGCTCATATAATTATAATTTCTCTCTGAATCCAATTCTGGGAATAGATCTTCATCTTTGGGGAGCCCCATGTTCATCCTGTCAGTTTGCATATACCCCACTTGATGTGAATGCTAATTAATTGCTGGCGTGTAGATGGTTCTCAGGGAGTGAGAGACCATCTAATCTTCACCTCTTTCTTTCTATATAGGGCAGAAGAGAATCATTATTAAAGGATCAGTGGATTCATAGATTTACCTGATCAGTAACCAGCACAAAGCCCTCACCTAGTTGTTAAATTACTATTTCTGTTGACCTTGTATTTTACTAAAATATGATGATACTCAAATGTAATCCTCATAAATGGGACACAAATGCTTGGTTACAGCAAATGGTTATTTTTCTCAGCACAGTACCAATAGCCATGTAAACAGTTTATCATTAAAAGGATATAGGCCTAATTTAAAAAAAAATCAAGCAATCATGATCTTTTTGGGGTTTTTTAGATCTTGGATTTCTGAGATATAGGAATTAATTTAAATCAAAATATCTTGGGAACTATACAATTAAACTCTCTTTTGATTGAACAAAATAGGGTAAATAACAAACAATAGTTCAGAACATCTCCTTCTGGACTACATCTCAAAGCCCAATTTGTTTTGATTGCTGGGTCACAAGAGGGGCTACTACTACTAGTACCCATAGGGATTTGGGATTAACATTGAAGGACTAGTTGTCTAGTTCTGCATTTTAAGAACCCCTGACAGTGTGCTTCACATTAGCATCAATCAACCATACCTTAGCTTTTAAAGAAGATATTACCTAAGAGTGTGTACTCAGAGAGCCATGGCCCTTTCATGTTGGGGACTTCTGAAATTAATTGGTAATAGGGCCAGTCATTAAATTGTCACAATGAACCTCTAGAGAGGTCTCCTATATAAACACAACATAATATTCCTGGGATTCTAGTGAACTTGGGAAATAACAGGAACTTTGTTCAAATTGAGCTGTTCCATTCCTAGATGCTACTATTTGTTCATGTCTAATTCTCCATTACTCCATTTGGGGTTTTCATGGCAAAGATACTGGAATTGTTTGTTAAATTACTTGCCTATCATCAAAATTGTGGTCACATGGAGCCTGTGGTGGGAGGCTGATTTTTCAGGAATGACCATACCTTGTTACTTTGTGATTGGGCAGTGGGTCACGAGGGTTGTGATATTTTCTGATCCTGGAGAAGGCTATATATAACCTGATGTGAGGATTTGTTTGGGGGCTCTTTAATGCAAAGAGTTGTGTGATTTAGCTGAATGAGACTCTGGGAAGTAGTTGATCTCCCCTGGCTTTGAAAACCCAGATGTTGGGTCTTCTCGCTCTGGTAACTAACTAGTTATGGATGTAATGGTCAGACAGTTGGAAGTCCTGTCTGTTTGTATATTTTTACATCTGGTTTTTTTTTGTCTGCTTGTAACTTCTGTTTGTATTCTCTGAAGTTCAGGGTGCTGACTGTTTTCCCCCTGAAATAGGTAAATGATATATGCTTGATTAAAGTAAGATTGTTAACCCCTTTTGGAGTTGCTTTTCTTCAGAAAAAGCAGATTACATTCCCCAATTGATAAATGGTCAAAGGATATGAACAGGAAGTTTTCAGAGAAAAAAATTAAAGATATCTATAAGCACATGAAGAAATGCACTAAACCACTATTGATTAGAGAAATGCAAATCAAAACAACTCTGAGGTACCACATCTCACCAGACAGATTGGTGAAGATGACAAAACAGGAAAATGACAAATGCTGGAGAGGATGTGGACAAATTGGAACACTAGTGCATTGCTGGTGGAGTTGTGAACTGTTCCAACCATTCTGGAAGGCAATCTGGAATTGTACCCAAAAGGCTACAAATAATTTCATACCCTTTGATCTAGCAATACCACTTCTAGGGTTGTATCCCAAAGAGATCATAGAAGTGGGAAGAAGACCCATATGTACAAGAATGTTTATAGCAGCTCTTTTTGTGGTAGCAAAGCATTGGAAATTAAGGGGGTGCCCATCAATTGGGGAATGGCTGAACAAGTTGTGGTATATGCATGTTATGGAATACTATTGTGCTATAAGAAACAAGGAGCAGACGGTCTTCATATTTACCTGAAGAGGCTTATACAAACTAATGCTGAATGAGAAGAGTAGAGCCAGGAGGAATTTGTACACAATTACAGACACAACATATGTGTGATGAACAACTTTGATAAACTCGACTCTTCTCAGCAATCCAGAGACATAAGTCAAACCCAAATGACTCATGATGGAGAGAGATGTTTACATCCAGAGAAAGAACTGTGATTGAACCCAGATTGAAGCAAACCACCTGCCCTTTTTCGTTTTCTTGTTTGGTTTTGTTTCCTCTTTCTCATTCTTCATTCCATCTGTTACAATCCTTCTTTATAACCTGACTAATGCCTAATGTAAAAGTATTTGCTGATACTATATTGATTGTATGATGCCATGGGAGTGGGGGGGGAGAGAAAATTTGAAACTCAAGGAATTGTGGTAATGAATCCTTGTAATGTAATACCAAGCAAAGGCAACTTCCCAGGTTCAAAATACCAGCATAGGTGCTCTCTATTTTATTCAGTAACAAACCCAGAACAGAGAAGATCAAAACATGACATCATTCAAAATACAGCATTTACTAAGTGTGATTAAATCATCTCCAAGGCCTACCCCACCCCAGGACTTTCCAATCATTCAATCAATTACAAAGTCTCTGTTCCAAATACTTCTCCACCCCTAGGCTATACCTTAATTAAGTCCACCACAAAGCCCCTCTTCTCAAATGGAGATTCGTTTCCAAACATAAGTAAAATACATTCATTTGCTCAACCATAGAACACAAAAAGGTCAAAAGTTCCCCACCCCTGGATCACAATTGAATCTACCCCAGAGTTACATCAAGTTTAAACACAGCACTTAATACCCAAATGGAGGTCTTTTCTTCATCTTGACACGAGGCAAGTTCTCAGCAATCTTAGTTCCTGGGGAGACAAGGCTTAGCAAGGCCATAAGATACATTGCCAGTCCCTTCATGAATTTATCCTCTGTCTGTAGAACAGTCCTAGAACCCCTGAACACATTAGCAAAGCCCTCTCCCAGGATTTCTGTAAACATACAACAAGAAAATCCTTCTTCAGGGCTTCTAAACCAACAGAAAGGCTCCCAGACCCCTGCAACAACAGCACTGTCCTTCACCAGTGGACAGTATTCATTCTGTCTGCCGGACAGTCTCCAGACCCCTGCAACAACAGTACTGTCCCTCACCAGTGGACAGTATTCACTCTCTGTCTGCAGGACAGTCTCAGGCCTTCTTAACCAAATGCCAGGTTCCAGGACTTCTTCAACAGGACAGTCTTTCACCAGTGGACAAATCTGGCAAAATAACATCAAAACAGACAGACAAAGTACCAGCAAAACAGCCATGTCTCCTCAGTCCTTGGCAGCTCAGGGGGCAGGTCTCAAAAGTCCAGGGCAATTCAAAGCGGCCACCAGCAATCTCTTAGTCTCTCCCCCTACACGAGGTGCTGCTTCCAAAAAGAACTTCCGCCTCTCTCTTGTCTCTCCAAATCTACGTCACCAGCTCCTCCCAGTCAGGACTTTCTTTTCACATCAAAAAGTCCATCCCACAGGTGGGATTAACAAGCTCTGGGTTTTAATACAATCAATTTGAAAACCAAGCCAATACAGGGGAATCTTTAATTGCCATTACTATCACAATCCTGTAAACTAAAAGTAAACAAATTAATAAATATCAAAAAAAGAAAGAAAATACAGATCAAAGAACCTATGGTAGCAGCCATCCTGGGTATGCTAGGATGCTTGCTGCTACAAAATAAAATGTAATTACACCTATGCATAAGCTCACATGTGTATAACATATCAATATATGTATACATACATTCATCTACACATATGTACACATAGGATAAACCACTGGGATAGTCTCTTAATGAACCATCTCACTAAAACAGGAGAGTGTTCCCCAGGGAGTGACAACTATATCTTGTTCTAGATGTCACTTCTGTGGGTTTACACTCCTTACATTCTAGATCATGAACCCTCAAAGGTATGCTTCATATTAGTAGCCAGTAGAAACCATAGCTAAAGCATGTTTATAGAGATGATATAATAAGAACAGTAATCATAATATATTCCTGCCATAAATCTAGTGAATACTCTAGATAGATAACTAGCTAGATGGATGGATGGATGAATAGATAGACAGATAGATGGATGGATGGATGAATAAATCAATAAATGTGTATATATACATACTCACACACAATTCATTGAAAGAATGGGCTCAAAAAGTACAACGGTAGGGGAATGTATCTGTAGTATACCTATGTGACAAAGGAAAATCACAACTTCTGATACTGAGGAGCTTTTCTCTTTTTGTAGAGGTGAATGAGGCCCCAGATCCTCTTGTCATTGTATCTCTTCTGAGTATATGGCTCAGCTGGATTGCTAGAGTTTGCTCCTCCCCAAATCCATCTCTCTTCTCTGTTGCCAGGTGTCCCTAGGTACTTCCTTTCCTGTGTGACTGCCCTCTGTGACCACATCTGTCTGGAGTATGTGCTCCTATTCTAAATCCCAGGTCTATAGTGTTGCCTGTGAGTTGATTAGTTGTTATTCAAAGAGAAATGGCTGAAGGAAGGAGGCTGAGTGTAGCAGCAAGCACCCCAGAATCCCCAGGGTGGCTGCCAATACAGGTTCTTGGATCTGCTTTGATAAAGGAAAGCAACTCAAAATGGGTTAACAAGCTTACTTTAATCAGTCAAATATGTATCATTTACCTAGTTCAGGGGAAAAAGGTCAGCACCCTGAACTTCAGAATATACAGACAGAATTATCAAGACAGAGAAACAGATCAAGTAGACAGTTTCCAAACTGTCCAACCATTACATCCATACCAAATCAACATCTGGGTTTTCCAAAGTCGGGGGGCTCTCAACAATGGCTTCTCAGAGTCTCATCTGATCAAATCACAGAACACTTCTCAAAGTGAGCCCCAAAACAAAGCCTCAAATCAGGGTTTATATAGCCTGCTCCTGGCTCAGAGAATGTAACAACCTTCTGGACCCACTGGCCAATCAAAAAGTATCTACTGAAAAACAAGCCTTCCACCCCAGGCTCCAGGTGCACTTTAGTCTAGGGGCAGGGAAGATCTTTAAATTTGCATTTCCATTACACTGAGAACAAGAGGAAGAGTCAATAGTGAACTAGGAACCTATCCCTTCCACATCTGACTCTAGTCTTATGACTGCCTGCAAAGCTAGCAACTTAAACTTTTAACAGCCCACCAATTTCTACTCAGATAACAATGTTATACCTCCCAATTCACTCAAAGGACTTGACTATACCTTATAAAGGACACACACACACATATATGTGTGTGTGCATAATTATACTTGTGTATGTGTGTAAAATAAAATGCCTTGTATGACATTAAAAGCTCATCATCTGTGACAGAATTCTGTGATTATATTAACTGAGCTGTGAGTGGAGAACTCTCACATATGATTTCATCAGCATATGGAATTTTTAGTGAGTAAATCCCTTACCCCCTCTACAAATGGAGATCAGCACCTGCTCAGCAAATTATAAATTTGACTCTGAGGCCACTTCTCCATCTTGTAGGCCACATTTGATCTAGATGTGTGATCCACTGTTTTTGGGAGGTCTTGGAGGAAAATCTATTTGTTGACACTAACCTAGAACAATTCAGAAATTTCTAGTTTTGCAAGGTTGTCTAGAATAAGAGTGTCCTGTGAATTTGGATTAAGTGAAAGGGCTACACTTGAGGACATAAAGGGCCACATGTGGCCTCAAGGCCACAGGTTCCCTATGCCTGTTAAGACTGAGAGATTAAATAACTTTCTGAGGTTAAATAACTTTCATAATCAGTATGTTCCAGTGGTAAAATTTAAAACTAGATCATGTGCCCTTGATCTCCTCCAATTCTGACTTTTCTGGAATCTTGTTTATAAAATTAACTCTTCTTCAGAGTTGCCTGTAAACATGACCAATTCTCCCTAATTCTAAAACAAAGGTATTAAAACTTCCTTTCATCTTATCAGACCCTTAAGCTATTGCCCTATATCACTTCTCTTTTTCCTAGTCAAATTACTAAAAGTATTTTTCTATGTGCTCAACTAATTCCTTACTTTACTTACTTTTCATTCCTTTGTCACCTGTCATCTAACTTTATCAATCATCAGAAAAAAAATCCCCCAAAGATTAACACTGGTCTCTTAAGTGTCAAATTTAAAAGACTCTTTTCAATACCTCTTCTTCTTGATGTCTGCAATATTTTACACTGTTGATCATTCCTCAACCACCCCCTTCTCTTGGGGCTTTTTTGAAATCACTTTGTGCTCATTCATTTCTTAACTATCAAGTAATATTATTGTATTGTCATCCCGATCCTAGCCCCTATATGTGAGTTTCTCCCGGAGCCTCATCCTTTTACATCTTTTCTTATCTCTCTATAATCTCTTTTTTTGGTTTTCTAGTCAACTTTTGTAAGTTGTGACAGAGTGGATAGAGTGGTGGGCCTAAAGGAAGATGAGGAAGACTCATCTTCATGAATTTGAATCTGGCCTCAGACATTTAATGCCTGTGTGACTGTGAGCAAGTCACTTAACCCTGTTTGCCTCAATTCCTCATCTATAAAAAAAGAGCTGGAGACAGAAATGACAAACCACTCCAGTATCTTGGCCAAGGAAAACCCTAAATGGGGTAATGAAGAGTAGGACATTACTGAAACAACTTAACAACAACATGGATAAATCCCTGACCAATATAGAATTTCAGGGGCATCTTTAGTCTTATTTTTGAGTTTCAGTCCCACATCACCAACTACCTATTGGACATTTTAAAATCTGAAAGATTGCCTCTGAAATTATCTTCTTTCTGATTCTATTGATACCTCAAACCTAATATGTCCAAAATTTAAAAATTGCTTTTCTCTGCTAACAAACCCTCCCTTTGTCCTAATTTCCCTACTTCTAGGACACCATTTGTCTAAACACCATGCGTACAACATTGAATTCATTCTTAATATTTTCCCTTCTCTCATACCTCAAATCTAATCAGTTCCAAACCTTCTTTGATTCTTTCTCTATTATACCTCTCACATCTACCCCCTTCTCTTTATATAAATAGCTATCATTTGACTTCAGTCTTTCATTACCTCCTTCCTTGAATATTTCAGTAGCCTTTAAACTCGTCTCTTTTCTAGTCTCTCTGCTCTCCAATCTAAGCTCTCTCCCTCTACCAAATTCATATTCATAATACATCGCTATGGGCATACTTCACCCTTGATAAGAAGCACAAATGCATAAAACATAAACTCATCTATTTGTCATTTAAATTTCTGTACAAGATGGTTCTAGTTTACCTATCTAAGCTTATTGTACATCTCATTCCTTTATGTATCCTGTATTCAAGTCAAAATTGGCCTATGTGATGTTGCCCACTCACAGCAGTCCATCTCCCATCTCTAAGCATTTGCACAGGACTCTTGTGCTTGAGAAATTCCCTAGCTTATTTTAAGACTCAATTCAAGTACCACATCCTATATGAGACATTTCCTGACTACCACTCCCAAGTTCTTCATGTCCTCACCTCTATGAATTGAATTGTATTTGTTTTGTAAATATCTTGTTCTCATATCTCCATCCCAAGAGAATCTAAGCTTTTGAGTCACAGTTCCTGGCATGTAGTGAACACTTAATAAATGTATGTTGACTTGACTTATTGGAGTATACAAAAGCCTGTCATTTTGAAATGGTGTTAGACTTTCCCTGATTTGCTTCAGAAAATAGAACTATTATTATTTAATAAAAAACTTCAGAGGAAGATTGAAATTTATGGAAGAGGGAGGGCAACTTTTAAAAGATAAATGAACAAACAAACAAAATGTTAGCAATTATCACTTTCCCAAATTGATGTGGGTTGTCTTGTAGAAAGTAGTAGTTTCTTCGTCATAAGATATAAGAAAAAAACTTGGGTTATCACTTTTCAGTCAGGGTGTAGAGGAATTTCTTGTTCAGATGTGAATTAGACAAAGCAGTTTCCCATGTCCTATCAAACTCTGAGATCTTGTGATACTTTGATATATGATTCATTGGTATTTGCAACTTTGTGTTGTGGTCCTCCATTAAAATTAAATGAGGCATAAAACAGGAAACATGTTGTATAAAGGTACTTGCCACTGTCATGGAAGATGAACAGTGCAGAGTCTAAATGGAAGAGGAAATCCCTCTAAATGATTAGTTCCATTAATTATTACTTTTCTAAAGGCAGTGTTGTGCAGATTCCATCAATCTCTGAAATTTAAGAGATCCTTCTAAATGAGCTTCACAGTTATTCAAAAGAGTTTGGCTTAACAATCCACGTGGGGTAAAAATGGATAAAGGATAATTTTGGTCCATATTACAATGTATGGTGAGATAGAAAACCCATTGAACTTATCCATAAGCACATATGTCCTGAAGAGACAATGCAAATGAAAAATGAATTGGATGCAGAAACGAATAGAAAGAAGCAAAGAGGCTAAATTACTTTTGAGAAATTGTGCAGTACTTTCAACACCAAGTTTCAACTTGTAATAAATGAATCTTTCCAATACTGATATTCTTCTGGAAACAAATGGCTATGACTAATAGAATGCCACAGTCTCTAGAGAATCACAATTTTGGGTCACACAAAAGGAAAGAGGGAGTCATAGAGTGGGTATAAATAAACCAAAACATCCAATGTATTGTTCAAATGATTTATGCTTGGCAGAAGAGGTGGGCCAGTCATATAGTGAGAGTGAGGAATAACAGACAGCCTGTATGTTATAACTGGGTACAAGGTGCTGGACTTATGGTCAGGAAGACCTGGGATAACAACTCACTTTAGACTTTGCTAATGACCCTGGACAAGTCATTTAAGTTCTCTGAAGCTCAATTTCTTTGTGTATAAAATCATGGATTTGGACTTGTTTCTTTCTAAACTCCCTTTTAGGTCTAATCTATAATTCCATTCATATAGTGTAGAGACCTAAAGAAAGACTAGTAGTTCTTTTTTTTAAAGCAATTGGGGTTAAGTAACTTGCCCAAGGTTACACAGCCAGTTATTTCTGGTTGTAGTGTTAAGAATCTGAACCTGGATTTGATCCCCAAGTCATCCCGACACTGGAGCCGGTGCTCTTACTCGCTGAGCCACCTGGCAGCCTCTAAGCAATTGGGGTTAAGTAACTTGCTCAAGGTTACACAGCCAGGTGTTTCTGGGTGGGTGCTAAGTATCTGAGCCTGGATTCGATCCTCAGGTCATCCCAACACCTGAGCCAGTGCTCTTACTCGCTGTGCTACCTGGCCGCCCCAAGACTAATAGTTCTTAAAGGAAACCCTCACCATAGATTTATATGAACATTTGGGAAGTGTATGTGAGCAAAAGCCATGAATAGATTAGAAACCACTTCACTGAAAGTAGCAACCACATCAAAGAGATGTTACAGTCATTCAAGCAAAGATGAAAAAAAAAAGTTCCACTTTCCCCCAACTGCTGAGTTCCTAATTAATCACTCTTATTTGCACAGCATACTTGCTAGACCATATTGTTCTGTATTACTTCCTTGGGTGATGCTTGTCTCCCCAGTTATAGCTTTTCTAGAGTAATGGACTTTAAAAAAAATTACTTCTGCAACAGGATTAACTATTTAGGAATCTTAGTAGGTACAGAAAAATCAAATTTTGAATTGAGGCGGACATGTGTATGCATTAGGAACATTCAATTGAGACAGGCTCTTAAGATTTCTTTGTCATTCCTTTTTGCTATATAGGCATCCTGAGGTGCCAGAACAAGTCACACAAAAATAATGCTACAAGTTTGTGATCAATGAATTTCCATAAAGCATTTACATTTATATGTCCTTAATATCACTGGTTGGTTTTTGGTGATGGGGTTACCCAGTACTGATACCAAGTATGGGTGGATGCAAAGTATGTAGGTGGTAGAGGAAGAGGTCATAGAGAATAACCTAACTCTATATAATATTCTAATCAAAGTTGAGAAATGTTGATAACTGGAATATATGTCATATTTGATGAAATATGAAAATGGACTTCCTAATGAGTTAAGTGGCTCTTTAGATTGAATTGTGGTCCCTGAATTGTAGTGGAGATGGGATTTGCCACATCATTTAGGAAATGACAAATTAGCTTCACCCACAGTTTCTGTGTAAATGACAAACATGCATGGACATAAAAGAAAAATAGTGTTCAAAAGCCATTAGAGTAAAATATTTAACAGATATGTTTGATTGCACTGTTTGAAACATTTATAAGGACTGTCTGTTTTCTTATTATACTGTTCAATACACATCTGGATTACTATATTTTTAAGGCCTTATTTGCTTTATTATAATTTAGAGCTTGCTGTTCAGGTCAAAGTGTCAATGTTGTGTGTTGGAATCTCTTTACAACCTTACATCTAAAGAGAAAATAAAGTGCTAGTGATTCTGATGGCTTTGTCCTTTGAGTTTTGCTTACTCAGAAGAAGAGAAATTCCATTAAGAATTATGATTTTACAAAAGAGAATGAACATTTTTCTATGAACCTTGAAACAATTTTAAATATCTACATACATTAGATAACACATATCTAATAAGTTTCTCAGCTTTTCTCAATTGTTCACTGTTTAAAAAGATTTACTATTCATATTCTCCATTTATTAAGCCTCACAGTTATATCTAACAGTTCCCTTTTAGAGCCTGTTACAAGTAAAGAATATTTGTTAATTCTAGATTAAAGAAGAACTTGTTACAATATTAGCTTGCGATGCATAATAACCTTCATTGTTCTTCAGTAACCCATTCCTTAATTATATGTTTTTCCTCTCTGCCTATACTTTAATGTGGGTTACTTTTAAAGAGAAAAGAGAATTTAGGCAATTGAGATAATAATAACAGGAAGATAGTAATCTTATATTCGCATGGCACTTTCCAGTTTACAAGTTGATTTTTAAATCCATTATTTCTTTGTTCTACAGGACAAACCTATCAGGGTGGGTAGACAACTTTTTTTTATCTTCCTTTTACAGATAAAATGAAGACTCAGAGAAGTTAAGTGCTTGCCTAATAAAACATTAGGCCAAGACAAGACTGGAGGGCATGTTCTCAGATGAAAAATTCTATCATCCTTTCACAAAACCATATTAAACAAGAACTTTGTTTTCTAAAGAAAAAATAAGAATAATAATATTAAAGAACTCTGGTATTTTAAACCTTCCCATTAGTTAGTATCATTGAAACTGATCAATGTATCTTTGAACAACTAACTCTCTAACTCTCATTTCCTGGATAAACATGTCAATTGTTTACATGATATCTCTGGAATAAAAAGTACCTACCATATATGCTGCCTATATTTTAATGACTGATACAAGAGCATCCAGAGGCACAAATTTGGAGAAACACTCTTCTCTATATGCCCTACTTTGAAATTCAAAGCATATCTGAAAAAATATGCTTTATTAAAATAGATATGACCAAAGTAAGTATTGTAATAAAAATTAAATAAAATATGTATCAACATATAAATATAGATGTACTTACTTTTCAACATCACCATGTTTAGCTTTCATGACTTCAAGCATTCCTGTGACCCATGATTCTATTGGTAAACACATTTTACCTTTTTTTTTTGTTAGCAAGTACACACATTCATTGCTATGTGCAATAGAATGAAAGGCATGATGGAAGCATCTAACCAATCTAACATATTTCCAGGGTCCAGCAACTGCTTAGGATCCATGGAAAGCTGTGCCCAGCTCGATTGGTAGAATTGGGATGCATTTTGAGTCATGTGCTTTTCATTGGAGAAAATTTCCACCTTGCAGCAAAAATGGAGTTTCAAGATGTCAGGTTTCTGCTTTACCTTTTTGACCTGGGGTTCTTCTGACATGTATCCCCCTGCCCCTTTCCTATCAGGGATTTACTTTCCTCTCCCATGCATTTTATGGGTTTTTTTCCATGGCTATTGTGTCAGTAAAAGTACATATGGTCAGAATTAATTTTTTAAAATAAAAAATTATATGCAGAAAAGTATATTTTCAGCAATCTCTAGCAATTTCTAGCAATCTCTAAGATAATAAAATATTATAGTTTTTAGAAGTCATGAGAACCCTCTATTTTCCATAGATACAATGTATCAGTGTTCTAGTTTTTTACTTTCAGGTAATTTTCTAGGAACATTATCCCTGCAAAAGTTGAGAATTCACTTGTACACATAGACACTCACACAAACACACATGAACACACACATACACACAAGCACAGTTGAGTGATTATTATTAGTCTATACTGTTATAATTAGTATTAGGTCCCTGGAAGAGTCATGGTAGGTCATTTTGTAAAGATAGCATTGTGCAAAGCAAAATCTGCTGGGTTTGGAGTCAGAGGCCCTAGCTTTTATTCCATATTATTCCACTTACTTCCTTTATAAACCAGAGCAAATCTACCTCAGTATATTCAACTCTAAAAGGAGGAAGTTGTACTAAATAATCTTTATGGTCCATTATCATTCTATATTTATGGTTCTATTTTAATACTTTAAGGTTGTACTTGATACTTGAGACACAGATTATAATGAGTGTTCTTGAGGAATCTAGGTAGCATAACATAAATTGGTATGCCCTGTAGTCAGGAAAACTTGAGTTCAAATATGGCATCAGAGACTTACTAATTGGGTGGCCCTCTTCAAGTCACTTAACCTCTCTCTGCCGCAGTTTTCTCAAGAATAAAATGGGGATGATAATAGCATCTGACTCCCAGAGGTGTTAAAATTAGATGATATTTCCAAAGGACTTAAAATTGTTACTAGGATATAGTAGAAGTTTAAGAAACATTTGTTTCCTTCCTTCCATGGTGAATGCACCTCCCTCCTTTCTCAAGAAAAATGGGAGATGGAGAGAGTTTGGAAATCATAGATGGTTTTACCATGTCATTGAATAAAAAAAGAGGTATTAGACTGATTGTTCTCTCATTCTAGAACTCTAAAGACTTCAGCAGGTGCCTATAAATATTGAAGACAGTCTCATGAACACCCCTGGGGCTTCAATTCACAGTTCTTTATTATTTCTGATTAACATGCTAATGAAGACTGATCTAATTCAATAGTGCTGTGTTAACATTCTGAGGCAAGTTGATAGGAGTCAGTAGATAAACTCAGGTTTCAGTTAAACTGTTTCAATCCTATCTGATTATTTTGGGTCAACAAATGCAGATGGAAGTTAATTTCTTTCATTTGCATATTTTCCTATTAAACTACTATTTTAAAACTGATATTTTAATTTTAGGTAAAACATGTCAGAGTGATAGTGTTGTAGAGTTTACTTCACACATACTCAAAGACTAAATTAGACAAAAAGCATTATGAAAAGGTCCATCTCATACTGAATGATTGGCACTACAAGTATTTCAAACCTTAAAAGTCCCTAGCCCATTGGGTAAGTTGGAAATCTTAGCAGTTATATTTTTTTTCTTACCAATCAATAACCTATAAGCATATTAGCAATCATATTCTTTGAAAAATTAAAATAATATAAAGATCCTCGGTTTTATGGGGAAGAATGCATTTTGTTTCAAAGGTGGGGTTGTTCTCTGTTCCTATATGGATGCGTTTGTGACCTTTAGCTCCAGTCTCCAGTGCCAGTGAAAACTGTCATAATAATAAGCCTAAACTCCTATTGCTATATGTCTTTATGTAGCATGCTAATCAGTTTAAATGGTGAGTGCTAGAGTTAAACAGCCATACCTGAGGGTCCATAGAGATGGACCCAATTCCCTCTAATAGAAAGGATTTTTAAGAGATCCAAACATGAAGAGTCAAGATGGCAGAGGAAAGCCAGGGACTGACCTAAACTCTCCCCTAAACCCCTTCAAATACCTTTAAACATGACTTTAGGGGCAGCCAGGTAGCACAGCCAGTAAGAGCACAGGCCCCAGAGTCGGGATGACCTGGTATCTAATCCAGGCTCAGACACTTAGCACCCATCCAGAAACACCTGGCCGTGTAACCTTGAGCAAGTCACTTAACCCCAATTGCTTAAAAAATTAATAAATAAAATAAAAATGACTCTAAAAATATTCTAGGAATGGCTAAATGGTGCAGTGAGTAGAGCACTGGCCCTGGAGTCAGGAGGACCTGAGTTCAAATGTGGCTTGAGACATTTGACACCAGCTATGTGACCTTGGGAAAGTTACTTAACCCCAATTGCCCTACCCTCCCCACGCCAAAAAGCAAAAAAATAATAATAATAATTCTCGAGCAGTAATTCACAAAAAGATGAATTAACCCAAATTTCCAACCCAAGAAAACTTGGAAGGTTGGCAGGACAGTTCTGTTGCAACAGGGTGAAAGAGAAGTGCAAAACAACACAGACTGGACTTGAGGAAACTAGGAGCATGTTTCAAGGAAACTGAATGTGTCATCAGTGGCAGCAATGAAAGTTTCCAAACCTCTCAGCCCACAGAAGCCAAAGACAACTTAAAAGACCAACAGGAAAGGTCTGTCTCCCCTGAGTGAAAGTGAAGTACAATCCAGTGCAGGTCACATGAGAGTAGCCCCAACCATAGCAAACCATAAGCAGGCCTTGGAAGTGACTGAATCAGCAGCAGCAGGAGTTACTTATGGATCTCTCAATCCACAGGCAGTAAGTGGGTCAGAGAAGTGGTGAGAATTATATTACAATGGCTTCTTGCTAGCCCTGGATAATGACTCTATTCTTTTACCCATACTTGGATGTAGGTCACAGACCTGAGTGGCAGTCAGTCTCAGGGTCAGGAGGAGCACTTGCAAAAGAGAGCTTTCATCCATGGGAAGGAGGGGAGGGAAGAAAGAAGGGGAAGAGGGGACAGTGCCTCCTCACAGTTCCAGAGCAGAAAAGAGTACTTGTGATCTCTCATAGACCAGAGCACAGGGCAGGAAAATAGTAAACACCTCTCCTTCTATCTTATCACCTTGAAAGAAATGAAAACTTACTCTCCTTGGAAATATCTCTGAGGGTAGTTTCACAAAACCCCTGAAACTTGAGACAATGCACCCTCCACTCTGGAAGCAGATCTCTCTCAAAGAGTTAAAAGTCAAGCTAAAGGTCAGGAAAATTAATAAACAATGGGAAAACAAAAGCAAAAATCTCTGACTGTTAAAAGTTACTATAGTGACAAGGAAGATCAAAACACGCACTCAGAAGTAGACAATAAAATCAAAGCTCCTGCATCAAAAGCCTCTAAGAAATATATGAATTGGTCTCAGGCCATGGAAGAGCTCAAAAGGAATTTTGAAAAGTAAGTGAAAGAGGTAGAGGAACAATTGGGAAGAGAAATGAGAGTGATGCAACAAAATCCTGAACAACTAGTTAACAGTTAAGTAAAGGAGACAGACACAAACAAACAAACAAACAAAAAAAAAATACTGAAGAAAATAAGACATTAAAAAAAAAGACTAAGCCAAATAGTAAAAGAAGTCCAAAAAGTCAATGAGGAGAAGAATGCCTTAAAAAGCAGAATTGGCCAAATGAAAAAGGAACTTCAAAAGTTCACTGAAGAAAATAATTCTTTAAAAATTAAAATGGAACAAATGGAAGCTAATGACATTTTGAGAAATCAAGAAAAAATAAAACAAAACCAAAAGAATGAAAAAATGGGTGACTATGTGAAATATCTCATTGGAGTAAAAATGAACTGGAAAATAGATCTAGAAGATATAATGTAAGAATTATTTGACTACCTGAAAGCCATGATAAAAAAAATCTACCTAGATGTGATATTTCAAGAAATTATCAAGGAAAATTTCCCTGATAGCTTAGAACCAAGGGAAAAATACAAATTGGAAGAATCCACTAATCACCTTCTGAAAGAGATCCTGAAATGAAAACTGACAGGGATATTAAAGCCAAATTCCAGAGTTTCCTGGTCTAAGAGAAAATATCACAAAAAGACAAAAAGAAATAATTCGAGTATTGTGGAGCCACAGTCAGGATAACACAAAATTTAGTAGCTTCTACTTTGAAGAATCAGAGGGTTTGGAATATGATGTTCTGGAGGGCAAAATAGCTAGGATTATACCCAAGAATCACCTGCTCAGTAAAACTGAGTGTAATCTTTCAGGGAAAAAGATGGATATTCAATGTGATGGAGGACTGTGAAGCATTCTTGATGAAAAGATCAGAAATGAATAGAAAATTTGACTTTTAAATGCAAGACTCAAGAGAAGCATAAAAATGTAAACAGCAAAGAGAAATCATGAGGGACTATATATATATATATATATATATATATATACTCATACATGTGGAACTGATAATAGCAACTCATGAGACTTTTTATATTACTATGGTAGTTAGAAGGAGTATAGATAGACAGAGGGCAGAGGTGTAATTAGAATATGGAGGTATCATGTTTAAAAATATTAAAATTAAGGGTTGAAAGAGGAATGTACTCGGAGAAAAGGAAAGGGAGAGGCAGAATGGGGGTAAATTACCTCACACACAAAAAATCAAGAAAAAAGTTTTACAGTGGAGGGGAAGAGGGGGGAGATGAGGAGAAGTGAATGGATATTACTCTCATCAGAGTTGGTTTGTAGAGGGAATAACATACACACACAATTGGGTATGGAAAACTATCATACCCTACAGGATAGCAGGAGGGGAAGGAGATAAGAGAAAGGGAAGGGGTGATATGGGGACAGATTGGACAAGGGAGTAGTCAGAAGCAACACTTTTTTGAGGAGAGACAGGGTGAAAGGAGAAAGAGAGGATAATAAATGGGGGTATAGAATGGAGGGGAATACAGTTAGCAACAGCAACTGAAAAAAATTGAGGCAAATTTCTCTGATGAAGGCCTCATATCTCAAACATTTAAAGAACTGAGTCAAATTTAAAAAAATAAGAACCATTCTCAGATTGATAAATGATTGAAAGACATGATCAGTTTTTAGATGAAGTAATCAAAGCTGTATATAAACATATTGAAAAATCTTCTAATTCACTTTTGATTTGAAAAATGAAAATTAAAACTATTTTGAGGTACTACCTCATAACTATTAGATTGACTTTATAGGACAGAAAAGGCAAATGATAAAATGTTGGAGGGGTTGTGAGACAAATGAGATATTTTTTCATTGTTGGTAGAGTTGTGAATTGATCTAGTCATTCTGTAGAGGAACGTTTAACCATGCTCAAAGGGCTGCAAAATCATGCATACCCAATGACCTAGCATTACCACCAATGCATCTATATCCCAAAGGAGATAAAAAGGGAAAAGAACCTATATGTACAAAAATATTTATAACAGCTATTTTCAGGGAACAAAAATTAGACATTGAGGACATGTCCAAAAATTGTGATTATGATGGAATACTACTGTACTATAAGAAATGATGAGCAGGGTGCTCTCAGAAAATTTAAAAAAAAAAACATGTTTCTGCTGATTTAATCAAATTTTGCACATTTTTTTAAAGAAAAAAATATTTTCCTTAGGTGACATGGGAAATATTCTTTTGGAGGTTTTTTTTTTTTGAGAAAGGTTTAAATATAGAGTTGAAACAGACTCGTGTATTTCAATGTCTTCTTTTTAAAGATAAGGAAATGCAGACCTTTAGAAGTTAGGTGGGTTGGCATAGGTAACAGATGTATAGACACTATAGAAATGATTAAATCTGACTGCTTAGTCTAAATCCAGAACTCTTTCCACAGCATCATATTGTATCTTCTAACTTTATTTTTCAATCTCTTTTCATGTTACTATATTCTTCCCTTTTCCTGAATTCTCTCCTACAGTTAAACTTCTCTATGTCCTGTATTATATTTCCGCCTACATGCCTTCCTACAGGTGATCCCAGTTATTTTGGATGCATTCCTTCCTTCCTCGTATGTTATAGTATCCCTAGTTTCCTTGTAGGTACATCTTAGATCCTAACTAGGTTAGGGCTTTCCTAATTCCTTCTACTTTTTAGCCTTTTCTCCCTGTTGAAATATATTTATCTATAATTTATAAATATTTGGCTTTGCAGATTTGTTCTTGCCACAGTGGAGTGTAAGCTCCTTGAGAACAGGGGCTATTACATTTTTGACCTTTCATCTCTAATGTATTATACAGTACACTATATCTCCTAGGTCCTAATTAATTCTGTGCTAAAAATGAATTTGATTGTATAATAAGTTGTCTTTTAAAATCTAACATCAGTAAGGATGCTGACCTTTTCCTTTTAACAAATAAAAAGACAATCATGAATACATTATTGCTGACATTTGACTCTTTTCACCTAGATGATTTCTACTTGCATCATGCAGGTTTTAAAGACAAAATAATTCATTCAAAACATTAGACATTTACAAAATAAGACCACTTCTTTGAATTTATCTTACTTCATTTTATATCACTATTTTGGCAAACATTTTCCCTTCTATTAAACACAAGATCCTTGACAATAGGATCTGTATAATATTGGTGTTTGCATCCTAGCAATTCTATAGTGTATTGTACAAGGAGTTTCATAATAAATGCAAGCAATGATATTTTGAGCTCATATAGCACTTTTCACTTGTTAAGCTTTCACATTGGTTACCTCTTTAGAGGTAAATGGTTGAAAGAGGAATGTCCTAGGAGAAAAGGAAAGGGAGAGGCAGAATGGGGTAAATTACCTCACATAAAAGAATCAAGAAAAAACTTTTGCAGTGGAGGGGAAAAGGGGGGAGTTGAGGAGAAGTGAATGGATATTACTCTCATCAGAGTTGGTTCATAGAGGAAATAACATTTACCTCTTTTTTTTAGAGAAAGAGCATATCAATGGAAAAGAAAAAGAAATAGAATTAAATTAATAAAAATTAAACATTAAATTAGAAATCTTCAATTATCCACTAAATTCTGAAACTCAAAGGAAAGATTAAGTTGAAAGTAAGAAAAAAAAGCTAAGATTTGGTTTGATTTTATTTGATTTTTTGTGAGGTAATAAGGGGATAAGTGACTTGCCTAAGGTCATACAACTAGTCACTGTTACGTGTCTGAGACTAGATTTGATATCAGGTTCTCCTGAATCCAACTTGTGTGCTGTATTCATTGTACCAACTCGCTGCCCTGTAAGAGCTCAGATTATGAAAAATAAGCAATAAAATAGATAAATCTTTGTTTAATTTGATTTTTAAAAAAGAAGAAAATTAAATTACTAGTATGAAAAGTGTGAATTCACCAACAATGAAAAGAAAATTAAAGAAGTAATCAGGAACTATTTTGCCTAACTGTATTTCAATAAATCTGAAAATTTAACTCAAAAAGATGAATATTTATAAGGTATGTAAATTGCCCAGGTTAACAGAAGAGATAAAATACTTAAATAAATCTATTTTAGAAATAAAAAGAAATTAAACAAACCAATAATAAACTTCCTAAGGAAAAGAGAAATCTCCATGCAAGATGGATTTACAAGTGAATTCTAACAAATATTTGAGAATTAATTCCATTAATTAATTAATAATTAATTGAAGGGATTAGAATAGACAATGAGGAGATAAAACTATCACTCCAAAGGTGATATGATGGTACACTTAGAGAATCCTAGAAAAGCAACTAAAATCTTCTTGAAATAATTAACAACTTTAACAAAGTTGCAGGATATAAAATAAACCCACATAAACCATCATAATTTCTACATCGTACCAACAAAGCTCAGCAGCAAGTGATAGAAAGAGAAAATCCATTTAAAATATCAGTAGATGATATAAAACACTGGGGAGTCTGCTTGCCAAGACAAATTCAGGAACTATATGAACACAATTATAAAACACATTTCACACAAAGAAAGCCAGACTTGAGCAATTAGAAATGTATCCATTGTTCACAGGTAGACCAAGCTAATATAATAAAATAAAAAACCTAATTTCTTCTGTGCCATACTGATCAAACTACCAAAAATATTATATAGAACTAGAAAAAATAATATCAAAATTCACCTAGAAGAAGATAAGGTCAATAATATCAAGGGAAGTTATGAAAAAAATAATGCAAAGGAAGGTGACATAGCTGTGTCAGATTCCAACTATAATATAAAGCAGTAGGCATCAAAATTATTTTGTACTGGCTAAGAAAGAGACGCGGATCAGTGCAATAGATTAGGTATACAACACATAGTAGTAAATGACTATAGTAACCAATTATTTGATAAAGCAAAAGACTAGCTTCTGGTATAAGAACTCACTATTTGACAAAAACTGCTGGGAAAACTGGAAAACAGTATGGGAGAAACTAGGTATAGACCAATATATTCCACCATATTGTAAGATAAGGTCAAAATGAGCAAATGGTTTAGACATAAAGGGTGATACCATAAGCAAATTAGGAGAGTAAGGAATAATCGAGCTGTCAAATCTATGTAGAAGGGAAGAATTTATGTTCAAACAAGGGACAGAGAACATTATGAAATGCAAAATGAATTTTGGTTACATTAAATTTAAAAAAATTGCACAAACATACCAATTCAAGGATAGAAGGAAAACAAGAAAACGGGAAAACATTTTTACAGCCAGTGATTCTGATAAAGGCCTCATTTCTCAATTATACAGAGAAGTGAATCAAATTTTTATAAGAATACAATTCATTCCCTAGTTGATAAATGGTTAAATGCATGAAAAGGTAGTTTTCAGAAGAAGAAATTAAAACTATCTATAGTCATATAAAAATGCCCTAAATCACTATGGATTAAGGAAATGTAAATTAATGCAGTTCTGAGGTACTACCTCACACCTATAAGATTGGCTAATATGACAGAAAAAGAAAAGAATAATTATGAATTTTGGTGAAGATGTGGGAAGATTGGGACACAAATGACTTGTTAGTGGAGTTGTGAACTGATTCAACCATTCTGGATATCAATTTGAACTATGCCCAAAAGGCTATAAAATTGTCTGTTCTTTTTAATCCAGCAATATCATTACTATGTCTGTATCCCAAGAGATCACAGAAAAGGGACAAGGACCCACATGTACATAAATGTTTATAGCAGTTCTTTTTGCAGTGGCAAAGAATTGCAAATTGAGGGGATGCCAAATGTGATTGCAAGCAAAGGAATACTTAGCACTTTGTTTCAGTTATTTAAGTATTTAGCACCTTGTTTGAGCCCTGCCTTGTGATGGGAAGGTGGGAGAAACTTGCTGACCTAAAAGAAAGGGTGGAATAGAAGGAGAGCAACTGTAAAAAAGGAGAAGCACAAGCTGGGACTGAGCAGAACTGAGAAGAGCACTTGTGGTGGCCAGCATTCTGTTTGTCTGTTCCATCTGTGTTGATTTGTGTTTGTAACTTTGTCAGACAGAAACATTCTGTCTGTTGTTTATGTTATTTTGTCAGATCTGTCTGCTGATAGAGGACATTGTTATGGTTACAGAAGTACTGGGACCTTACTGCTGCTTCAGAAGCCCCGAAAGAGGAGTTTCTTTTTATCTGTTTACAGAAGTCCTGCATGAGGGTTTTACTGATGTTTTTAGAGGTCCTGGGACTATAGTGATGATTTGTGTCGATTTCTCAGACGTTGTTTGTGGGTCTGTGTTGATTTCACAGCCATAAAGTAAATTGATGATGGTGCTGGCAATGTGCGTGAATGTTGTGGCTCTGTTAAGTTTTCTATTCCCAGAAACAGAAACTGTGAAGGGCTTTAGGTGGACTGGTCACCATAAGCTTCAATATGGAAAAGGAACTGGGTGTGGAGCTGAACCAGGAGCTGGATCAGGAACTGAGAGCTACCTACCCCTGAGTCCAAGTGAGGGTTAGGTGAATTCGGACGAGAGCTAGGAAGATGGAAGAGGAATCATGGAATTGGGGAATCAGACCTGAGTCAAGATGAAAGGACCTTTCCTTAGGTACATGGTGCTGGCTGACAAGATCATAATTTACTGTGACTTAGGGGTGGGAGAAACTTGTACTTTCTATCCCTAAAGGATGATTGAATTAACAGTGATTGGAAGCTAGTCTCTAATCAAGAAGAAAGAAGACTTTCTAACTGACAAGATTTAGGCAACATGACCTAGGGGTGGGAGACCTTTGTACTTTGTATCCCTTAAGGAGGATTGTTCCTTAAGGATAATTGAGTTAAGGACTTACTGAATGGTATCTCTTGTTTAAAATTATGTGGCCACTTAAGTGATAAGTTGTTATATTATATTATTATGAATGCTACACTTTGGTTTCTGTGAATGTTTTGCTTTAGTTTACTGCTGAATAAATAGAGAGTTCACTATACTTTGTGTTCAGAACCTTAGAGCTATTCACAACAGCCATCCTCTGGAGAGCAGCTCGTGCTTGGCTTTATACCAATCAATTGTGGGCATGGCTGAATAAGTTGTGGTCTATGAAGGTAATGTAATTTTTATAACAAATGATGAATAGGTAGATTTCAGAAAAAACTTGCACTTACATAAATTGATGCTAAGTGAAGTAACAAGAACCAGCAAAACACTGCGCACAGTAACAGTAACACTGCACAATATTCAACTACAATTATCTTAGCTCTTTTCAGCAATAAATGATCCAAGACAATTCCTAAAGATTTTTGACAGAAAATTCTATCCATATCCAGAGAAAGAACTGTGGAGTTTAAATGTAGGTCGAAACATACTGTTTTCACTTTTTGTTTTGTTTTGTAGCTTTTCCTTTTGTTCTCTTTCTTCTGTCACAAAATGACTAATGTGAAAATGTTTCCATGATTGCCCATATATAACCTATATTGGATTTCTTGCGGTCTTGGGGAGGGGAGGAATGGAGAGAAATTTGCAACTCAAGATCTTATATAAATGAATGTTGAAAACTATCTTTACATGTAATTGGAAAACATAATATTTACAACAAAATAAAGAAAAATATCTCTCCTTCTCTATCTGCATTGTCTGAACAATTCAGAGTCACCAAGGTCCAGAAGTCCTATCATCTCCCAACTCCCTTTTCTTCAAATATATACTCTTAATTTTAGTCCTCCAACTTTAGGGCCATCATATTCATTCTCTAAATTTGACTTTGTTGAAAAGAAAATTTCTCCCTCTGAAATGCTGATGGTCAGATCTCACATTTAGAAAACCTTAATCTCATGGGAAGTCTCACATTAAGTTTACTCCCAAGTAGCCTCCAAGTATGGGCATATTCATTCTCAAGATTACTAGCCTTTGACATACAGGAATTATAGAGAAACAATAATGGACCAGGAGTTACTCTTCTGAGCTCTCCTGGCCAATCATAGTTGCCACCTTACTATTTATTTCTCTTGTAAGCTTCCATTCTCTCCTTCTGGAGTTGGGGGAGTGACCTTCTAGTACTTGATGCACTATGGTCTGCTTGTCCCAAGGTAAAAAAAAAAAAGCTTAAAAAATAAAAGGGGGAAAAGATAAGCCATTTCATATATCCCTCTTACAGACCATAGGGAAATGCCTTCTGATGACCATGTATCTCCCCAGACTTAGTTGTCAATAGTTAATGCAAGTTCCTGGAGACCAGTCAGAGTGGTTTCCCATGAAATCTCCGTATGGTTTTGGGGTACAGCTCTACTCCTTTTTAGATGCCCTACAGACAAAGTTCCGTGCTCTTTAATGTCATCAGATTGGTCCGAAGGTTCCTCCAACCACTTCTATCGTGGAATAAAATTAAATCCCCCGATATTAGTAACCTATGACTGATTGTTAATAACACTGGATAATTTACTGATGGTACACCTGACCGTTCAATGAAAGGTAAACATTTTCCCCTGCTAAACTGGTTTGTGGATTTAGGAAAAAAAAACATCTTAAGACACTCCGATTCAATAAAAAATAGACACTCCGGTTGTGTACTAAATTGAACTCTAGAGATGAGTAAGAATAATTTCTGCATTGACTTCTTCTTCCAGATTAGCCCAAAGTTGTCTTTAATTCACAATATAAACCCTTCATTTATTGTGCCTACTTGTTTTCTGTATGTATGTAAGGCCTTCTTACATCTTTCCACAGCAATACTCATGTTATACTTTAAGAGTCTTGAGTAGGCTAAAGTACTAGGGCCACATACATTTAATCTGATTTGTGATGACTAACCCAACAAGGCCTTTGAAGGGTATACATTCTATTTAGTGATTTCTTCGAATGGAAAGAATGGAAATTATTGTATTATTTAGATAATAGACATGTTCAAAGAGGGATTTGCTCTCCACTTCCAAACAATCATTTTTCTTTAAAGCCAGTAAGTCAATGTTATGACTAATGCAACTAGGAGTTGGTAATAGACGAGAGAAGGCATCATGGAGGAAGAAGACTTTGGTTGTATGTTGAAGGGGGAAGAAAAAAAAGAAAAAGAACAGGGTATGGCATTTTAATATTAATATAGATTTAGAGGCAGGAACAACGTGTGCGTAAAACAATGAGGATCCTAGGCTGTTTTTTTTTTTACATATGTATATGTAATACTATTCAAAAACATCACTTTCCTCCAGTCTAACAACACTTTCCTCCAATCAAACAAGCATTTGTTAAGCACATTATTTGGACCATAGTACTGGATATTGGGAATAGAAAGACAAATTGAAAAAAAAAATACCTGACCTCAAGGAACTTCCATTCCTATTGTAAGAATAAAATATTTACCTAGATAAGTTAATACAAGATAATTTAAGGGCGGAGAGGATCCTAGAATTCTATGAAACTGAAGTAGACTACCTTGAAGAGGTAGTGAGATCCTCATCACAAAAGGTCTTCAAGCAGGATCTAGATGACCATTAACTTAAGTCAACTTTCCTGGCATTTTGGTAAACACTGGGGATTCATAGGAAGACCAAAAATGGTCCCTGCTCTTTACAAGCTCAAAATATAATGGGGGAAACAACATGTAAATGATAATGTATAAATAAGATGTGCATAGGATACGTTGTGAATAATCTCAAGGAAAATAATAAGATAAAAAAAAGACTAGAATAGACTTCTTGCAGAAGGGGAGATGTTAGCAAAGACTTCAAGGTAACCAGAAGGTTAAGATAATGCAGGACTATTTTTAAGGCACAGAGACCAGTCAGTGTAAACACTGGATACCAGGAGAGTCACATGGAAGGAACAAGGAGGTCAGTGTCACTGGACCACAGAGGAAGAGGCCAGATTATGAATTTTTCTAAAAGCCAAACTTGATTTTATAATTTCTCCAGGAAGAAATACAAAGACACTGTACTTTACTGACTGGGTGGTGGTGGTGGTGGTGGTGGTGGCGGTGGTGGTGGCGATGATATGGTCAGACCTGTGATCTAGGAAGATCAATTTAATAGCTGAGTGAATGATAGATTGGAAATGGGGGAAAACATGAGGCAGGGAAATCAAGCAACAGACTATTACAATGGTTTTTATGTGTTCTAATGAGTTCCTGTAGCAGAATAGTTACAATGTTAGAGAAGAGAAGGAAGCACAGATGAGAGATGTTAACAAAAAATTATGAGTCGACAACTGATTGAATGTGAGTATGGGGGGAGAAGAGAGTAATGAGTTTAGAAAATTGAAAGCCTGGGTTAGAGGAAGGATGGTGGTATCCTAAACAGTAAAAGGGAAATTAGGAGGAGAAGAAATTTTTTTTTGGTGTGTGTGGTGCGGGGGAGGGGGAAGATAATGAGTTTAATTTTGGATATGTTGAATTTAAAATGTACTATACACACAAAACACTTATGCACACATTTATGTATACATACATGTACATGTACACACAAATATACACCTATGTGCACATACATATATACTTATATGCTCACACATATATACACACATGTGAGTATGTCTATATATAATTTCAAGATGTCAAATAGGTAATTGGTGATGCAAGATTGATGTGGTCCAAAAGAGAGCTTAGAAATAGACAAGTAGATCTGAGAGTCAACTGCACAGAGAAGATAGTTGAATCTGGTGGCACACATTAAGTTACCAAATGAAATAGTATAAAGGGAGAACATAAGAGGACCCCAGAAAGAGACCTAGTGAACTCTCAATATTAACTAATGTGATGCAGATGAAGAACCAGCAAAGGATACTAGGAGTCAGCAAAAAAGAAAGAGAAAGAAGACTCAGATAGAAGGAACTCAAGAAGAAAGTAGGGTCACAAAAATGAGAAGAAAAGAAAGTATCAAGAAGAGGGTAATTCACTGTGTCAAAGGCTTAAGAAAGGTCTAAAAGGATCAGGATTGAGAAAAGGCCTTAGATTTGTTGGTTAAAGCACCATTGACAAAACTGGAGAGATTAGTTCCAATTGAATATTGAGGTCAGTTGAACTGCAAAGATGAGAGTGAAATAACAGGACAGAGAAGCAGAGGGCTCAAGGAGTTTAGTCACAAAATGGTCGAGTTAGAGGATGATAACGCATGGGGATGGAAAGAACAAGCGAGGTGTTTTGTTTGGTTGGTTTGGTTTTTAACCAAGAAGGAGATATGGGTATTTATGAAGACATTTGAGAAACATCCAGTTGACAGAGAGTAACAAAAATTTATTGAAAGAGTAGGAATGACAAAGGCAGTTAAGTGGCACAAGTGGGATAGAGCCCCAGACTTGGAGTTGGGAAGACTTATCTTTCCAAGTTCTAATCCAGCCTCAGATATGTACTGTGCAACCCTAGGCAAGTCAGCTAACTCTGTTTACCTCAGATTCCTCATCCCTAAAATGATTTGGAGAAGGAAATGACAGTATTTTTGCCCAGAAAACCCCAATTAGGGTCACAAAGAGTTATACATGACTGAAACAATTGAACAACAAGAAGAAGGAAAGAAGGGTTAATCTGCTGGAAAAGATCAGATGGAATGAGATCACTTATACATATAGAGGGATTTACCTTGGCAAAGAACTGGGCTATCTCAGGGGTGAAGAAAGAAAAAGGTGTCAGAAGGCTAATGAGTGATGTGAAACAAGGAGTAGGGGGGAAGAAGGAACTCCCAGCATTTACTTTCAATTATTTTAGCAGAATATAAGAAAGGATCTCAGTTGGGGGGAAGGGGATGAGAAGTCTTTGTTAGACTCAAGGAGAGATGAAAAGATTTGGAAGAGCTCTGTGGTAAGAAGGAATGAAGGAGTGTGTGTATGTGTGTGTGTGTGTGTGTGTGTGTGTGTGTGTGTGGATTAGGGAGGTGTAAAAGGATTATTTTGTAGAAGTGAGGGCCCAATTGCGATTATGGGACACAAAATTTTAGTTAACCCAGTCAGCATGATTTTTCTGGATTCAATCATCATGATATGTGTAGAAACGAAGGCAACAATGGATGGTGGGAGTGATGTAAGGCTGAGGTTAGGCAGCAGAAGATAAGTGACATAAGGGGGCCAGGACTTGAGAAGAAGACACTGCAGTGCTAAGCTGCTTCACAAATGGATTGATATTAGAAAGAAAAGAGAATGTGTCCCTAGCAGAGTTTATGGCTGGGGGTGGAGTGCGAACTGAGGGGTACAACCATTGGAGGTCACAGTAAAGATGAAGAGTGGATTTTCATGTCAGGAAGAGGTGTAATGACAACAAGTTGACATTGAAATAGAAGAAAATTCCATTATCTCATGTGACAAAATCCAGGAATTTTAGAGTTCCCTAACATGGATATGGAACACTGGTGGAAGATGACAAGATCAAGGGTGTAACAATCTCTGAGTATTGCTGTGATGGGGTGGAAGAGTAGGTTATGGAAAATGAGTAAGTTGAGTCAATTCAGAGGTTAGGGTCTTTGAGGCAGCATTGATATGTATTCTGAAGATCCCTAATAATAGGGAAGGAGTTGGGGAAAAGACAAAGGCTTCAAGCTAGGTGCTGAAATAATTGAGGGAAGAAGGAAATTGTCCTGTAGATCTGTAGACAACAGTTACCAGAACCTTGACTGGATGATAAATATAATAAATGATGATTGAACAAAACCCAAAGTGAAGTTGCTAAATGATTGTGGCAGAGGGAGATCCTGAAAGTAACAGTGAGGAATAAGAAGCATTCCAGCTCTCCCAGCATAAACAACAGTCTCGTTAGGATTGACCCCCTTGTACAGCTCCTTGCTGAGGGAAGGTGGTCTATCGATACCACTGTACTACACATAATTATAAATATACATGTATAATACATAAAACTGTAGCATAAAGAAGCAATGATCAAAACTACTTGGTACTGGCTAAGAAATAGAGTGGTGGATTAGTGGAATAGGTTATGTACACAAGACACAGTAGTGAATGATTATGGTAATCTACTATTTTATAAACCCAAAGACTCCAGGTTCTGGGATAAGCACCCACTATTTGACAAAAAGTGCTGTGAAAATTGGAAAATAATATGCCAGAAACTAGGCATTGACCAACATCTTACACGATATAACAAAATATGGGTATGCGATTTAGACCTAAAGGGTGATACTATTAGGAGAACAAGGAATAGTTTGCCTTTCAGATCTATGGAGAATGGAAGAATTTATGATCAAACAAGAGATAGACAACATTGTGAAATACAAAATGGGTAATTTTGATTACATTAAATTAAAAAGTTTTTGCACGAAGTCAATGCAACTGAAATTAGAAGGGAAGCAGAAACCTAGGAAACAATTTTTACAGCTAGTATCTGATAAACTTACCACATCACACCTATCAGATTGGCTAACCTAACAAAACAGGAAAACAATAAATGTTGGAGAAGATGTGGGAAAATTTGAACAATAATGCATCGTTGTTGGAGTTCTGAACCGATTCAACCATTTTGGAGAGCAATTTAGAACTATGACCAAAGGGCGATAAAACTGTGCATACGCTTTCACCCAGGGATACCACTTCTAAGTCTGTATCCCAAGGAGATCATAAAAATGGGGAAAGGACCAATATGTACAAAAATATTTATAGCAGCTCTTTTTATGGT
This sequence comes from Petaurus breviceps papuanus, assembly GCF_028583685.1. NCBI lineage: Eukaryota > Metazoa > Chordata > Mammalia > Diprotodontia > Petauridae > Petaurus > Petaurus breviceps. The sequence continues at coordinate 4,781,023 of NW_027187325.1, read as the reverse complement.
ACCAAGAATTGGAAAATGAAGTGGTGTCCATCAACTGGGGAATGGTTGAACAAGTTGTGGTATATAAACGTAATGGAAAAACTATTGTTCCATAAGAATGATGAGCAGACAGACTTCAGGAAAACATAAAAAGACTCATATGAACTGATGCTAAGTGAAGTGAGCAGAACCAGGAGAACATTGTACCTAGTAAAAGCAACATTGTGAGATGAACAACATTGATAGATTAACTCTTCTCAGCAATTTAATTATCTAACACAATTCCAGAAGACTTAAGATAGAAAATTCTATCCACATCCAGAGAATGAATGATGGAGTCTGAAAACAGATTGAATCATGCTATCTTTTTTCCTCTTTCTTGCGTTTTTTCCCCTTTGATTTTGATTCTTTACAACATAACTAATGTGGAAATATGTTTAATATGATTACACATATATAGCCTATATCAAATTACATGCCATCTTTGGAAGGGGGAAAGAAATGGAGGGGGGAAACATTTGTGACTCAAAATCTTTTAAAAGTGCATGTTGAAAATTAAAAATAAACAAACAAATATAATTTTTTAAAAGTCCTGCTGAAGAAGTTGTTGGATCTTGGAAATGTGAATGGAACTACCCCCAAAGAAAATATTGTTGATTTGTGACCTTGTCTGAGATCCCTTGGAACCTTTTCTATAATGTCTAGTATGCCAAAAAGACAGTATTAAGCTCTGCAAAGTGAGTGCTGATGATAGAAGTCAATACATTCAGAGATGTGTTCAATCTTAATATTGACACCAGTAACTGGAAGATAAGGTATGCTTTACACCTTCTCAAGTGACGGAGAAGTGATGGAAACCCTTCTTATCTTAAGGAATGTCATATTTCTGTTTGCTTTTCATCTCAGCAATAAACTATTAGACAATGTAGATGACAAAATCCTCTCCGTTGAAGTAGCTGTCACAAACCATGGACTTTACTTCAATAATAAAGATAAAGCCACTGAAAGTGTTACCTCCAAAATCATGCATTTCTTCCCATCAGGCTTCTTATCCAACCTGTAAGCAATAGAAGCAGCTGGCTAATTAATGATCCAAAGTACATTAACAACAACTTTCAAGGTGTGATGTTAAGTATCATTTTAGTAGCCTGGCATATGGTCACAGCATAAGAGTTAAGAATAGTATGAACAATTCCCTTCACTTTTTCTCAAGACAGTAGAAGATACTTTCTCAGGACAGAAACTTTAGATATTGCCTTTGTACTTAGATTGAACTTTAAAATTCTTTGCGTTGAACTATACCCATGTTAATAGGCCAATTTTTTTTTTGTCTGACTGGGCATTTCTATCATCAAACCTTTGACCAATCTGATTCTTGATGCCAAAAACCTTGTTGTTGTGGTTCAACTTTTTTTCTAGCATCAAGCATTCTGTGTTTCTTTTACTTAGACCATTGGCAATAAATTCCAAATGGGAATAAATGGTGCCAAGGTCAATGAAAGGTGTGGGTTCCTTTGACATGACTTTTGGGTTGTCAGGATCATTACTGATGAATCAGTATTCACAGGGGCTGTTGCTATTCTAATTTAAATCTTACCTCTATCTCAACATTTAACAATGGATTTCAAAATTTAACAAGGATTTAACAATGTCTTGACTAATAGAGTCAAAGTCATTGGGTTGGTTTCAATGGGTAGAGATAGGTATAATTCAGAATCCATCCAGAAGGAATGGCATGGAGACAGAAGGAGGAGAGTATTGGTTGGCCAAGCTACCCTCCATAGCAATATCTTATAAAAATCATCATTGTCTTTCTTGAAACTTGTCTGTGTTTCTTCATTATGTAGAGGAGAGAGAGCAAATTCCCTACCCTGGAATTTAAGGTTCTCCACTATCTGTCCCTTATCTACCCCTAAATATCTCTATTTTCTCAAGGTATTTTTCTGCAATTAAACTTGGTTTTGCTCACTGTGTTCTGAATGTAAAATGTTTCCTTGTTTCTTCTCTTTTGCTTATTCCTCTCTGCCTTTATTTTTTTTCTACTTGTATTCTTCCCCTTGTTTTAAGGCCTAGTTCCAATCCCACCTCCTTTGAAAAATCTACCCTGCTAACTGAACTGAATTTATATCCTTCATCAAAATTTGTGCAGCTTTATTTTCTGTTCAGTGATTCTAGCAATTAATTGTGTAATGCTTTGTGATATTTCTTTTATTCTTGAAGTATTAGTCTTGAACTAATAGTCTTGAATTATTTAAATACTCTACTGCTATTTAAAAATTTCTTGTGTTTACCTCTTGTATCTTCAACTAGATTATAATTTTCATAGGAAATGATACTTTTTGCCTCCTCTAATTACCTTACTACCTCCTCTCTTACCTTCATGCTTACACTTCATTTTTACCTCCTCTTACCTAAACTGGTGGTACTTAGATCTAAGATATGCACATAACAGATACAGGGATCATTTTAGATTGTATTTTCGTAAACTTGTCGTTCTCTTTGGGCAAAGATGTGATAAAATTTAGACCTTAAACAAAATAATAATCCATACTTATGTAGTAATTTGAGGTTGGCAAATCAATTTCTTCATTAAAAAATGTGTAAGTTAAGGTATTGATATTACCATTTTATAGATGAGGAAACTTAAGCTCTTCAAGGTTAAGTACATTGCCCATGATCACACATTCTGACTATAGGTTCAGGTTAAGTACATTGCCCATGATCACACATTCTGACTATAGGTTCAGCACTTTAGAGACTATAACAGATGAATTCATGGGAAAAGATTATTTCTTCTTCTGCTTGTGGAGCCTAAGACACCGGTATGGATATTTGTCTTGAGGCAGCCAAGTCCAGTGTATAGAGCCTGGTATCAGGAAGTCCTAGGTTTACCTGCTGCCTCTGATACTTCCTAGCTTTGCAACCACAGGCAACTTTGTTAATCTCTCTGAGCCATATCCACACCTATAAAATGGATTTGATACTCTGGTATTTACATCATTGTGCTGTTGTGAGCCAGAAATGAGAAGATTTACATAAAGCACTTTGCAAATTATAAAATTCTATGTAAATTATTCTGACATTTTTGGAAGTAATGAGTTGCAGATGAGGAGGAAATAGTTTCAAATTGGAACCATACAAAAACCACAAAGTTTAACCGCAATAGTAATGAGGAAAGGAAAAGCAAAAGAGAGATACCAAGAAAGATGCCAATCTAGAACATTGTCAAGTTAACACGGGTCTTCTGCTGGAATTAATCTATATAGGTGGTGATAGGCAAGGAAATAGGGGTGAGATGGCATAAATGAACAGTAGAATTGGGAATCAATTGAATTGACAGTCAAATGGCTACGATGTCCCAAAAGGACGTGATGAGAAAGTCAGTGTAGTAGGGTGGATAAAGTGCTAGACCTGGAATAAGCAAGACTTTTCTTTCATTCTTACCTATGGGCAAGTTGTTTAAACTCTCCCAGCCTCAATTTCTTCATCTATAAGACTGGAATAATAATGGCATCTAATTCATGGATTAAATGTGATAAATAAAACTCTTTGTAAATGTCAAAACACTACAAAATTTGGCTGCCATCATTATTGCGGTTATATAGACAGGGAGTCTTAGACAGGAGTGTGATGTATTTATCAAAATGGAAAAAAAAAAACTTGAACACAACTCAGAAGAAGAGTACAAGTTATAATTCTGTGACCTAAAATCTCCATGATCTTGGAAAAAAAATACTTCTCTAAACTTCAGGTAGCTCATCCATCAAGCTGAAGATTGAACTAGATGACCTCTAAGTTATGCTCAAGCTCTAATTTTGTGACCCTGTTATCTGACATCAGATAACAATACTGGCATAATTTTTCACTTTTCAATCTGTCATTTCTATTATCTTTGAATGAATCCTGCAAATAGGAAAAGCCTACGGAGACATTTGGAAGACAGAGAGCCCTGTGAGGAATAAGAGACACTCCAGGTTTGGGGAAGATCAAGGAAGGCAGTGTGAGAGCAGGCAGAAGTCAGGTAAATCAGAGACTTCAAGGCAGAATCTTTTACCATAAGGGACTGACTCCAGGAGCTATGACAGTCATATAGTTGTACGCTGAGATGTGATGAGATAAAATTTATTATCAAAGTAAATCACATTGATCTGTATCATGAGACTTTACTGGAGCAAGAAATAGGTGTTGGGGGTTTTTCAGCATAAACTGGAAAAACAAGCTGTGTGGCTCTTCCCAAGGTTACTGTAAATTTTCATAGTGTATGTTGATGAAAGAATGAAAAAACAAAAGATTCTTGCATAGTTGTTTACTTATTTGTGTATATACAACAATGGATTTATTTATACATATAAGGTATATTGATAACATATTTCATGTGAATATACATATGAATATATGCATGTACATATATTTGTAAATACATGCACATATGTGCATGTGTGTGTGATAGCACTTCCCATAGAGTTGGGGCTGTGTGGTTTGGCTCCATGGGTAGAGATACATCTCCTCTGACCTTTTGCTAAATTTCATTCCTTCCTTTTCACCAAAAATTCAAAGGAGAGAAGGTATTGGTTGTGTCCCAACAGAGTGGCTGCCTCATTAGAGACTGAAACCAATGACAGAGGCTGCCTCATTAGAGACCAACAACCATTGCCAGAGGCTGCATGAATTCTGACCTCATTGTACTAAATTTAATCAAACACAAGATAAAACATAATAGATAAACCAAATTCAACCAACTAGTCCAAGATTCCATGTCCATGATTTGAAATATCTAATTTAGTAATTTTGAAAAATTCACTTCCTTTCTCTTATCCTTATTTTCCTCTTTTGTAAAATGAGGGATTTCAACCAAATAGTCCTTTCTAGTTCCAACATACTAACATTCTAGGACACACTCAAGGCTACACTACTAGTTAGCGGCAGGGACATGACTGGTCCATATTTTCCACCCTACTTAGAGTCCAGTTTTGTTATAAGTTCCTAATAAGATAACTTAGTGAAAAAAATTTACAAACTGAAATGTACTACTGAAATGTATTTCAACATTGTTTTTATTGTCAGCCTGACTGATGCATTGGTTTGTTTTGTTGAACATATTTTTCCTCTTTCTTTTTTATTCTTTGTTACAAGGCATAGTTCTCTGAGGAGGGAGGAGGGAGGAGGGAGATATATGTTAGAAGATGAAGATAATATAAAAATAAAAGATACAGGGGCGTCCAGGTAGCACAGCAAGTTAGAGCACTGGCCCCAGTGTCGGGATGACCTGGGGACCAAATCCAGGCTCAGACACTTAGCACCCACCCAGAAACACCTGGCTGAGTAACCTTGAGCAAGTTACTTAACCCCAATTACTTATGGGCAGCCAGGTGGCTCAGCGAGTAAGAGCACTGGCCCCAGTGCTGGGATGACCTGGGGATCAAATCCAGGCTCAGATACTTAGCACCACACCCATAAATAACTGGCCATGTCACCTTGAGCAATTTACTTAACACCAATTGCTTTAAAAAAATAAAAGATACAATAATTTTTTTAAAATATATTTTTAAGTAGTTCAAGTATCTGTAAGTTTTTTAGAATGGCTGCTTCCTTCATGGATACAGATCATCCTCTAAAACCTGATAGTCATTAAACATTAATACACACTAAAAATTCATTACCCCATAGCCCTCTTTGAGATGACTTGAAATGTTTCCCAGATGAGAAGCATATAGGTGAGATGTGCTGGTAAAAGTTTAACAACAAACTTTCTGGGGGAAAAAAAAACAAAAACAAATTAATTCTTTATTATTAACAGATTCACCATCACTTTCCTGAAATCTAAACAGTTTCCAAAACAATCGACCAAGCCCTGGTTGGTAGCATTAATTATTTCTACATTTTCCCACTAGAAATTTAATAATCAGCTCCTCAGAATTGGTATAAGCTAGTTCTAGCACACTATAGCTTATAAGTCATTACTATACAGCTACTTGAAGGCATTCAAGGGCTTAGCAGTAAGAGAACTCCTACCATTTTCTTCATTTTCAAACAAACAAACAAACAAAAAGATACAAACAATGATGTGTCCAAAGTTACATAGAAAGCAAAGTACCAAGGTATTCCGAGGGGGAATGGGGAGCAGCATAGCCAGGTAGATCAAACCATCAACTCTACCTCAACAAATACTGTGGAATTGCTACATCCACCAAACTACCAGAACATTTTCCAACCCAACAATTACCAGAGGAAATAGCCTGTGTAGAAAATGGACTGTCTTCTTGGCCCATATCTACACCAACCACTGACTTACTGTCGTTCATAGTCAGGTAAACCACAAAGCCCCAGGAATAACAGTGCCACTAAGACTTTCTTCCAGCTTGGCCTCTATAGACATCAGCTAGGACAAGTCTTTGTGGAAGTGAACCTAGCATCTGCCACTGGAGGTACTTCAGCCCCCAATTAATAAGCAGTCATAACTGCTGCAGATGCAGGAAAGAAAGGGCTCACCATCACCATCCATGGCACCATCAAGTTGTTTACCTTCACAAAGAAACATGTTTTAAAAAAAGAAATAAATCACTATTTGTTTTGTTTCTGGGCCCTAAAGACCAGTGGAACTTTCCAATTGATTTGTTGCAGAAATTGCTTCTATACTCTGTGTTATCTCCACCATTCATCATTAAAATTTGAGCTTCTTAAGAACAGAAATCGCCTTGACTTTCAGTTTTAACCCCAGCACTTAGCATAGTGCTTTGCACATACTAAACATTTAATATATACTTGTTTTCATTCATTCATTCATTCATTCATTCTGTGATTAATGATGAGCAGTAGTATGTTACTTCTCCATGAAGGTCTTTTAATAAATTCTGGGCACAGATTTTCCATATATGAGATTACAAATTTAGGAGAAGCAGAGTCAAAGTGGTGGAATAGAAGCAGGAACTTTTCTAAGGTCCTCCATGAATTCCATCACTAAACTTTAAAAATTGAATCTGAAAGGATTTTAGAGTGACAGAATCCATTGGGAGACAGAGTGTGGCAGATTCCCAGCCCAGGAAAGTGCCCACATATGTCTGGGCAGGAGAAGCATGGAGCATGTGGGGGATGCACCAGTATGGAGCAGAGAGCAGACTATAGCAAAGTAAGAAGGAGTAACCCAGCCAGCAGACTCACCCAACCCAAGGGCAATTCTCAGTTATCTCACCACAGGACAGAGGATCAGTCAAAGCTGGGTAAGAGAAAGCACAGAGCCTGCAGCAGAGACAGCAGCTTCTCCTGGGGCTGTCAGCCCACAGCTGGAAGTTTAAAAATCACCTGCCTGAATTTCCAGAAGCCAAGATGGCAGAGTAAACCCAAGCTGCTCTGATTTCCCCTTCCTGACTCAGAAAACCCATAGATAAATATTCTACACAGAGTAAAATCCTGAAATAGTGGAAATAGCTTCAGGCTTAGAAGTCACTGAGAAAGGGTGTAACTGCGGGAGTAAGGACTCTAAAGTGAAAGGCAGGAGGGGTCCCAACAAGCTCCACCTCAGCTGTCCAGCAGGAGCTCCCAAAGCCCAGAGTGGTGAAGCCAGCAAATTCTAACAACACAAGCCCAGGTGGGCCTTAGCACCACTCAGGGAATCTGCAGACACCAGCTCTGCTGGATGCCAGCTCTTAAGCCTGCCTGAATTGTAGCCCAGGGGCATAGAGGTAGAAACTGAAGCTGCCAGACCATCCCTCCACCACAGGTTACTCTGTGATCCTCACAGTAACTTGGGGGAAACACTGAGAGTCCTTCCTATGGCCTCAGTCTAGATATCCAGAGGCTACAGCACACAAAGTCAACAATCAGGCCCTTAGCTCACAGTCTGAAAAATTAGGAAATAGGAAATCACAATGGGAAAGAAGGAAGCTGAGAAGGGAAAAGCAAAGAAAATCAATCCAATCTTATTATAACGAGCAAGAACAACCAAATGCAGAGGACAACATGTATTCTTTACTCACACCTGAGACCACAGAAGTTAATATAAACTGGTCTCAAGCACAAAACCTCTTGGAAGAGCTCAAGAAAGATTTTAACAGCCAAATTAGAGAGGTAGAAGATTAATTTAAATCTACAATGACCAAAGTGGAAAAAAAAATCAAACTGAAGAAAACAAATTCCTAAAAAGTAAAATCTGTGAACTGGGACAGGAGGTTCAAAATTGAACTGGAGAAAGTAGCTCCCTTAAAAAGGAGCTTCAAAAACTAACTGAAGAGAATAATTCACTAAAAATTAGAATCAGTCAAATCAAAGATAAGGACTCTATAATGCATCAAGAGTCAGTCAAATAAAACATGGAGATTGAAAAAATAGAAGAAAGCATAAAATATCTCACTTTAAAAAACAACTGACCTGGAGAACAGATCCAGGAGAAATAACCTAAGAATTATTGGTCTACCAGAAATCCATGATGAAAAATGCAGCCTGGACAACATCCTCCAAGAGATTGTCAAACAAAACTGTCCTGAAGTGCTAGAATCAGAGGGTAAAATAGTTATAGAAAGAATTAACCAGACTCCTCCTGAAAGAGATCCTAAATTGAAAACTCCAAGAATTATAGTAGCCAAATTCCAGAATTACAAGGTCAAGGTGAAAATACTGCAAGCAACCAAAAAGAAACAAGTCAAATATTGTGGAACTACAGTCAGGATTACACAGGACCTAGCAGCTTCTACATTAAAAGTTTAGAGAGATTGGAATGTGATATTTCATAAGGCAAAGAGATAGGACTGCAACCAAGAATCAACTATCCAGAAAAATTGAGCATGATCTTTCAGGCAAGGAGATGGTAATTTAATGAAATAAGGGATTTTTAGACTTTCCTGATGAAAAAGACAGAGTTCAATGGAAAATTTGATCTCCAATTACAAGACTTAAAAAAGACATAAAAAGGTAAGCAAGGAAAACACACATTCATACACACACACACACACACAGTCACACACATATGCATATAACTTGGGATTCAATAAGAGCAAACTGCTTAAATCCCTATATGAAATGTTGATACCTGTCAATATTGAAATTTATATGATATGACCTTTAAAAGGGATATACATAGAGGGTGTGGGTACAAATGAACTAACCTGATCATAAAAAAAAAAAAAAACCTTACTTAGGAGTTCAAAAGGACTCTAATGGGAGAAAATGAAAGAATGAGGTAGAAAAAGGTAAATTATGCCCCATGAAGAGGCATAAAAACATACCATAGTAGAGGGGAAGGAGGGAGGGAGAGGAGCACTGTATGAAATTTACTTTCATTGGTTTGGGGTCAAAGAGGGAATAACATACTCTGTTAAGTATAAAAATCAATTGTGCTTTACAGGCAGTAGTAGGGGGTAAATAGTGGATAAAAGAGGGGGGGGTTGTAGAAGTGAGAAAAAATAGTAGTAAGGGAAAAGGGTAGGTAAAGAGGGGGGTCACAGGGAGGGAATACTGGGAGAAGCAGTGGTCAAAAGAAACACTCTCAAATAGGGGAAGAGAAAAGGAAGAAACAAAAACATAAACAGGGAAAGGAATAAGATGGAGGGAAAGACACAGATGGTAATCATAACTGTGAATGTGAATAGGATGAATTTTCCCATAAAATGGAGGTGGATAGCAGAATGGATTAAAAAACATAATCCTACAATATGCTGTCTACAAGAAACACATTTGAAACAAGGGGATATGCATAGGGTAAAGGAAAAGGTCTGGAGAAGAATATATTTTGCCTCAGCTAAAGTAAAAAAAAACACAGGGGTAGCAATGCTTATCTGAGATAAAGAAAGAGCAAAAATAAGTCTAATTAAAAGGAATAAGAAAGGAAACTATATCCTGCTAAAAGGCACCACTGAGAATGAAGCAATATCATTACTTAAAATATATGCACAAAGAGGTATGGCATCCAAATACTAGAGGAGAAGTGAAGGGAAATAGAGGAAGAAATAGATAACAAATATAATACTAGTGGGGGTCTCAACCTCCTCCTCTCTGAACTTGATAAATCTAACCTCAAAATAAATAAGAAAGAAGTTAATGAGGTGAACAGCATCTTAGAGAGGCTAGATATGATAGATCTCTGGAGAAAAATGAATGGGGATAAAAAGGAATATACTATCTTCTCAGCAGTATATGGCACATACACAAAAACTGACCATGTGATGGGGCATAAAAACCTCATAATTCAGTGCAGAAGGGCAGAAATATTAAATGCATAACTCTAAGATCATGATGCAATACAAATCATATGCAATAAAGGGCCATGGAAAGATAGACTAAAAACTAATTGGAAACTAAAAAAATTAATCCTAAAGAATGAGTGGGTGAAGCGAAGAATTATATAAACAATCAGTAACTTCATTCAAGAGAATGAGAATAATGAGACAACACACCAAAACTTGTGTGATGCAGCAAAGGCAGATCTTAGGATAAGCTTTATAACCCTGAATGCATACATGAATAAATTAGAGAAAATGGAGGTCAGTGAATTGGGCATACAATTGAAAAAGTTAGAAAAAGAACAAATTGAAAATCCCCAATTAAATAATAAATTAGAAATAATGAAGAAAGGAGAGATTAATAAAATTTAAATTAAGAAAACTATTGAATTAATAAGTAAAACTAAGAGCTGGTTTTATGAAAAAAAAAAACAATTAAATTGATAGACCTTTAGTCAATAGAACAAAAAAAAAGAAAGAAAAAAACTAAATTACAGGTATAAAAAATGAAAAGGGTGTATCTACCTCCAATGAAGAGGAAATTAAAACAATAATTAGGAATTATTTTGCCCAATTTTATGCACATAAATTTGACAATCTTAGGGAAATGGATGAATATTTACAAAAATATAAGTAAACCAGATTAACTGAAGAGGAAGTAAATGACATAAATAACTTTATCTCAGAAAAAGAAAGCTAACAAGGCATCAATGAGCTCCCTAGGAAAAAATCTCCAGGACCAGGTGGACTTACTAGTGAATTCTATCAAACATTTGAACAACAATGGATTCCAATACTCTACAAACTATTTGGGAAAATTAGTGAAGGAGTCCTACCAAATTCATTTTTATGACACAAACATGGTAGTGATACCTAAAGCAGGAAGACATAAAATGGAAAAAGAAAATTATAGACCAATCTCCCTCATGAATATGGATGCAAAAATTTTAAATTAAATAATAGCAAAAATACTACAGCAACTTATGACAAGAATAATACACTTTGATCAGGTAAGATTTATTCCAGGATGCAAGGGTGGTTCAATATTAGGAAAACTATCAGTATAATTGATCAAATCAACAATAAAACTTGCAGAAACCACATGATTATCTCAATAGATGGAGAAAAGTCTTTTGACAAAGTACAACATTCATTCCTATTAAAAACACTAGAAAGTATAGGAATAAATGGAGTCATCCTTAAAATAATAGGTAGAATCTATTTAAATCCATCAGCAAATATTATATTGTAATGAGAGAAAGCTAGAAGCATTTCCAATAAAATCAGGGGTGAAACATGGATGTCCACTATCACCCCTCTTATTCAATCTGGCACTAGAAATGTTAGCAGTAGCAATTAGAGAAGAAAAAGGAATAAAAGGAATAAAATTAGGCAAAGAAGAGACTAAGCTATCACTCTTTGCAGATTATATGATGACATACTTAGACAATCCTAGGGAATCAAGTAAAAAACTACGTGAGACAATAAATAAATTTGGCAAACTTGCAGGATACAAAATAAACCCACATAAATCCTCAGCATTCCTGTATATTTCTAACGAAATCCAACAACAAGAGATAGAAAGAGAAATCCCATCTAAAGTTATTGTAGAAATGATAAAATATTTGGGAATCTACCTGTCAAAACAAACCCAGGAACTATATGGCTACAACTACAAAACACTTTACATGCAAATAAAGTCAGATCTAACTAATTGGAAAAACATTAATTGTTCATGGCTGGGTAGAGCTAATATAATAAAAATGACAATTTTACCTAAATTACATATTTAGTGCCATAACAATCAATCTACCAAAAAATTATTTTATAGAACGAGAAAAAACAATAACAAAATTCATTTGGAAGAACAAAAGGTCTAAAATAATTAGGGAATTAATGAAAAAAAAATGCTAGGGGAGGTGGCTTAGCCATACCAGATTATAATCTGCATTATAAAGCAGCAGTCATCAAAACTGACTGGTACTGGCTGAGGAATAGAACAGTGGATCAATGGAATAGATTGCGTACACAAGACACAGCAGTCAATGACTATAGTAATCTACTGTTTGATAAACCCAAAGACCCCACTTTTTGGGATAAGAACTCACTATTTGACAAAAACTGCTGAGAAACTTGGAATATAGTATGGCAGAAACTGGGCATAGATCATTATCTAACACCATATACCAAAATCAAGTCTAAATGGGTGCATGATCTAGACATAAAGGCTGATACTATAAGCAATCTGAGAAAGCAAGGAATAGTGTATCTGTTAGATTTATGGAGAAGGGAAGACTTTATGAATAAAAAAGAGTTAGAAAGCATTATAAAATGCAAAATGGAAAATTTTGATTACATCAAATTGAAAAGTTTGTGTTCAAACAAAGACAATGTTACCAAGGTTAATAGCGAAGTAGAAAATTAGGAAAGAATTTTTTACAACCAGTGTCTCTGATAAAGGCCTCATTTCTAAAATATAAAAAGAATTGAGTAAAATCTAAAAGAATACAAGTCATTCCCCAATTTATAAATGGTCAAAGAATATGAACAGGCAGTTCTCGGAGGAATAAATTGAAGATATCTATAAGCATATGAAAAAATGCTCTAAACCACTATTGATTTGAGAAATGCAAATCAAAACAACTCTGAGGCAATACTTCTCACTGGTTGGGTTGGCAAAGATGACAGAACAGGAAAATGACAAATGCTGGAGAGGATGTGGAAAAATTGGAAGACTAATATATTGCTGGTGGAGTTGTGAATTGATCCAACCATTCTGGAGAGCAATCTGGACCTATGTCCAAAGGGCTATAAATAATTTCATATCCTTTGACCCAGTAATACCACTTCTAGGGTTGTATCCCAAGGAGATCACAGAAATGGGAGGAAGACCCATATGTACAAAAATATTTATATCAGCTGTTTTTGTGGTGGTAAAGAATTGGAAATTAAGGGGATGCCCATTAATTGGGGAATGACTAAACAAGTTGTGGTATACAAATGTAATGGAATAATATTTTACTCTAAGAAATGAGAAGCAGATGGACTTCATATTTACCTGGAGAGGCTTATGAGAACTGATGCTAAGTGAGATGGGCAGAACCAGGAGAAATCTGTACACAATTACAGACATAATGTATGTGTGATGATCATATTTGATGGACTGGACTCTTCTCAGCAATGTGGGGTTGTCAGACAACACCAAAAGACTCACAATGGAAAGAGATGTCTACATTCAGAGAAAGACCTAGAAAGAACAGAGTTTGAATGCTGATTGAAGCAAACTACCTGTTTTTTTCTTTTTCTTGTTTTGTTTTCTGTGTTCTTTCCCATTGTTCAGTCCATCCATTGTAATCTTTCTTCATAACCTGACTAATGTCTAATGTGAAAGTATTTGCAGATGCTATACTTGATTGCATGCTGCCATGGGTTGGGGGGAGGAGAGAGAGGGGGAGAAAATTTGAAACTCAAGGAATTCTGGGACTGAATCTTGTAAACTAAAAGTAAAGAAACAAATTAATAAAAACCAAATTTTTTTTAAAAAGATTATAATTTTAGAGTTGGATGGAACCTCAGGGTTTATCAAGTTCAAGTGTTCTTAAACATTTGTGGATACATGTTTTTATGGGTATGTCACAGACCCCTTTGGCAGTATGGTGACATCACTATATGGATAACTTCTCAGAATAACATTTGTAAATGCATAAAATAAAATACTCAGATTCACACAGGAAATTGCTACATTGAAATACAGTTGCATATACAAATACATGTAAATATACATATACAAGTATATGTAAATGTATATTTTAATGTTTCACAGATCCCATGTTAAAATCCTCGATCCAATCCAACACTTCTTATTATTGAGGAAATTTAGGCCAAGAATGGGCAAGTTACATGCCCCTGGATCATAGTTAGCAGAATTGGGATTCAAACTCAGCTATAATAAATCCAGATCTATTCACCTTTCCACAATTGCACTGTTGTATGCTTTAGAAAGGATACATTTTAAAGTTTGGACTAGATTAGATGACTGATGAAGTATCTTCCAAATTTGAAAGATTTCCTAAAAAGGCTTTTCTTTATCAATTATACAGTGGAGCTGATCTTATGTAGAGTCAGACTATAATATGGTACTGTTTGTGTACTGTGCTGAATGACTTATAATTCACTTACTTTTCCTGATATGTTTATTGCTAATTTTATATCACCTTTAGTTTAATTAAACAAAATTAATAAAGTGTTTGCTATATGTAAAGTATCATGCCACATGCTTCAAAGACAAGATCATTTGGGATGTATAATTTTTCAGGACCCCAATTAGCAATTTTAATAAAAACAAACAGAATTAGCAATATAAAACAGACAATTAATTGATAATCACTTCATGTAGTTTATACATTTTAAAGTAATCTAAACAGGAACCAGGTTAGTGCAGAATGTTGAAATACTTGGAAAGTAGAAGGGATTTGAGTAGCATCACAGGACTAAAAACTAGAAAAGCCTTTAGAGAGAGGTAGACAACACAGAATGGTGTGTAGAATATTGGATATAGAGTCAGGAAAACCCTGACTTGCAGCCTACCTCTGACATGTTTAGTATGAATTATGTAACCCTGAGAAAAATAATTTAATTTCTCTAAATCTTAGTTTCCTCACTTATAAAATGGAGATTATAAATAACTGTGATACTTACCTCTTGGGATTATTATAACCACTATTATGAACATGAAGTTCAATATGAGTATCAGTTATTATCTAGTGCTGTCCTTCATTTACATGCAGGTCAATGGGTGCAGAGTGAGAAATATTTGCAATAATTGGTTTGAGTTATGATTATAGGGTAGCTAAGTGGTACAGTGCATAGAGTGCTGGGTCTGGAGTCAGAAAGATCTGAATTCAAATCCAATTTCAAATACTTTCTGGGCAAGTCATTTACCTTGTTTAACTCAGTTTCCTCATCTGTGAAATGAACTGGAGAAGGAAATGGCTAACCACTCCAGTATCTTTGCCCAGAAAATCCCAGAGCCAGACACAACTGAAGATGACTAAACAACAATAAATGATAATTACAGTCTCAATAGTCTATTAACATCCCAATTAAAGCTGCGGTCTAATTCATTGAATTCTACTTCTGCTGCTCTCAGGAAGAGTTTCTGTAGACATAGTCTAAACTTACTAATTTCATCTATCAAAATGTCACAATTGTCTCCAGATCTTTACTTGCCTTAGAAATATCATAGTCAATAACTGATACCTTATAAGCTGTTTCCAGACCTCAGATATATGTGGTATTATTATTTTTGAATACTGACACCTTCTAGACATTTGAATGAGGAAGAACTTCATTCCTCACACTTAGTTCTTACCAGTACAAGGCTTTTCTTAATTGGCCATGGTAATGAAAGTAGGACTGCTTCATAAATCCAGAGTAGGATGTTCTTGATTAAAAAAAAAAGTTTTTAGAAGAATTCTGTGGACTGGACTGATAAAGTAAGGTTTCTGTTCACTTAATGTCATTGAACTCCCCTTGTTCTAAACTGATTCATTGCAGGCATAGCTATTAATATAAACAGACATTTTTCTTCATTCTGAGGAGTATTGCTAGGGAGCCAGCACAAGACTAGGCAGACAGTTAAGAATGAATGTAAGTAGTGGGCAAAGATTCTGAATATTTTACACTTGTACAATATTTCCTCTCATTTTTCTTCCTGTTGACAAGGAATAGGGGCTTGTG
Source organism: Petaurus breviceps papuanus (assembly GCF_028583685.1). Taxonomy (NCBI): domain Eukaryota; kingdom Metazoa; phylum Chordata; class Mammalia; order Diprotodontia; family Petauridae; genus Petaurus; species Petaurus breviceps. The sequence continues at coordinate 4,765,094 of NW_027187325.1, read as the reverse complement.
TTTTTCTTCAGGATGTTTTGTTTTGCTTTTGGAGGGGGGAAGGCAGGGCAATCGGGGTCAAGTGGCATGCCCAAGATCACACGGCTAGTAAGTGTTAAGTGTCTGAGGCCAGATATGAACTCAGGTCCTCCTGACTCCAGCGCCGGTGCTTTGTTCACTGCTCAACCCAGCTGTCCTGATTTTCTTCAGGATGTGACGAACACTAGCATAACTTCTTGGGGTGCGGGCCTTCTCTCCCCTTCAAGTGTCCCAGAAAAGTACTGAGTCTCAATTCCTCTTGGCTTTGCTTACTCTTCAGCATTCATTTTTGATCTAGTGTTGAGCTGAGAAGCAGTCTTGTAGCACTTCTCTTTCTCCTGTTATCTCAATCTCTGACCTTTGACAGATTCACATGATTGTAGTCATTGTAATTCATCTCAAACCTGATTGTAATTATGTGTTTATATATTTGGGATTATTGTTAAGAAATCTAGTTAATTTTTTTTATTATATAAACATTTTATTATATTATTATATTTAAAAAACCCTGGATTCTAAGTACTCTGAGGATCTATATTCCAATCCTATTTCGATGTCCATCATAGTGAATTCATTTAGTCCCCTTGGGCTTCAGTTTCCTCATAAGTAAAATGAGGAGGCTGGACTAGACAATCTCTAAGTTCCTCGGAGCTCTCCATCTAGGATCATATAAGACATTCATTTAGTTCTGCATTCATCACACATTTATTCAACATCTACTATGTGACAGGAATGTGCTAGGTATTATAGAGCCAATGGTAAACATAAAATAATCTTTGCTCATAGAAAACTAAATTCTTTGGGGAGAGAAAAAGGGAAGTCCTGCCCTAAATGTACAGAAATACAAAAGCAAAAAGTATATAATAATTACAGAGTAACTTTGGGGTAAAGTAGGAAAAGTTTCATATAAAAGAAGGAACTAGAGTTGATCCTTGAAGGAAATAAAAGGTATTCCCTGAGCCAGAGATGAGTAAGGAATTCATGCTAGGCATGGGGGACTGGAGAGATGATGGCAAGTAATTTTAAATAAGCCTAAGAAGAGCACTCTTGTTGATTTGTGAAGAACTTGAAATACCCACTAAAAGAGTCTGAATTTTATCCTAGATGCAGTAGCAAACCACTAAGGCTTCTTGAATGAGGGTGTAACATGGATAGATCCGTACTTTAGGAATGCCAATCTCATTGTTGGATGGATAATGAGTTGTAGAGAAGAGAGTTAGGAGGCAGAAAGATCAATTAGGTAATCATTGAGTTTGAACTAGAGGGGTAGCTGTGTGACTGGAGAGGAGATTAATAAGAGGTCAAATCAATAAAACTCAGCAACAAATTGGCCATAGGAGCATGAAAACCTAGATAGTAGGAAGAGTTATAGTGCCTACAACAGAACTAGAGAAGTTTGGACAAGTGAATGCTTTCATGGGAATTATGAGAACATTCCCATAATTACTCTCCATTTACTTTATATTTTTTTACTTTCCTATTTCTATACATTTGGGATTAATTGTATACAATTAACTATATATTTATTGTATACAATTACCTATTAATTGTATACAATGAATTCTATACAATTGAAATTAATCCATCCCCCAAAGGACATAAGCTTTTTGTGGGCAGGGATTATTTCAATTTTGCCATTGATTTCATAATACCTATCACAATGCCTATCACATAGTAGTCACTGCATAAATGTGTGAAGAATATAGAATGAAATGAATGACATATATATATATATACACACACACATATATATGCACACATCTATAATTACATATAATAGATTTTGTATATGTATATATGAGTTTTGTTTTCTATATAGAATCATATTGAGTTTGAGATGACAATGGGACATTCAGTTGGAAAAATTCAATGGGCAGCTGGTTATGCAGGCCTTTAACTTAGAAGAAAATAAGAGATTGGATACATAGATATATGAGTCATTAGTATAGGGATAAAACTAAAAACTGAACTTCTTAGGAGCTAATTATTCCACTTGTTTGTCCACATGGTTAATAGCTCAACTTATACTCAGTTTGTATGTTTTTCATTAATTTTCATTTCCCCCTATTATCTATATTTTGATGATCCTTGTAAAATACTTCTATCTGGGGGGATTGTTTAGTTATATTTTAACTTTTTACACATATAAATATGAAGGCTAAATGAAGCTAGTAATTATGGCACTTTAATAAATTTGGTGAGTAAAATGCACTCAATATGTGATAGATTTAGAGAGGAGTACCCCCTTTTCCCATTTATCTTAAAAAAATTTCCACCAATTTTCCCATTACCACCAAATTCTTTCACTGTCAGCAATCTGCTCCAACTAAACAAGCCTATTTAAAATCCTTTTCTACAATTTGTGTACCTCTGAATAAGGCTTAACACATGCCACTCCTGACATCTTTTCTATTTTAGCCTTGTATTTTTATTTAATTCTTGAATTATTTACATTTTGTATGTGACTGTCTTATTTTTCCCCAGCTAAAGTATAATATCCTTTAGAGTAGGTACAGAAATGCTCACTAAATAATTGCTGATTTATGTTTGTTTGGATGACAGGCTTAGCTGCTAGAAAAGAGAGAGACAGAAAAAACTCAGTGGGATTGAGGAACACAGATAGATTTTCTCATTTTATTGAGTATTTGAAGCCGAGTCATAGCTCATTAGACATTGCTTATATAGCACCTCTCTGGACCTTCCCAACTTGGCGCTACAGGGTTGGAGGTCAGGTTTCCATTGGGATATGGGTTGGGTGAGTGAGTGACTACTACCTAGGTTCAAAGGTGATCTTTGGTTTTATACCTCCAAAAACGACAATTTTCTAGGTTTCACTAATATAATTACCTTTGAGATTTAACCAAAAGACAAAATTAGCTTAAAAAAAGATCGTTTTTTTGGTATTTCTGTTGTTTTTGTGATAGCAGATAATTCAGATGTGTATGTATACAAAACCTGATTCTTTTTCAATCCATTTTTTAAGGTTCTGGGTTAAAAAGTTCTGGGTGGTTGCTTATTTTTGAGGTGGAGTTATTTTGGAAGGCTATTTTTTGTCTTGTTTTTACCACATTTTCCTGTAGCAAAAGCTTAACTATACCTAGAAATAGGCAGTTTATAATTTTCCAAATCAACTCCCCTCTCTGAACATTTGAAGCATGGTGTATGTATCACAGGAAACACATGCTGAATTCCTATGAAACTGTCTTGTGAATTAAACACACACACACACACACACACACACACACACACACACAGAAATACACATTTTCTGAGGAGCATTTTGGACACCAGGCAGCTGTCACAGAACAATGTTTATGTGAATTACTGAGGAACAAATGGGTAAAGTCTTCCCCAAAAATGTACTGATGAGGAGAGTGGTGTCTGACAACATGTGTTTGGGGTTTTACTAAAACAGCAACATCTGGGAACTGACTATGTATGTAGGAAGGAGAAGACCAGCTGTGTTTATTGGATTGGCAGGCAAATCATCTCATCTCCTAATTCTCTCTTTTAACTAACACTTCAATCACTTTCCCTAAAATTTCTAGATCTTACAATGAGCTTACAAATCATCTAAATCTGTCATTATTTTTCCTTAGGAGAAATAAATTGGCATAAACAGTGTGATATTTTGGTTTCTTGTAGGGTCACTTATAAGCTTGTTGACAAATGCATTACTTAGCTGGGGGAAATGAGATTTGCTCTTGTCATACTGTCTGCCTTTTCTTTTCTTTCTTTTTTTAATAACTCAATACAAATTATAAAAAAGGTATTAAAGTGCCTACTGCGTGCAATACATTTTGACAGTAGGGATACAAAGTTTAGGCAATCAATAGTCATTGTTTTCATGAAGCTTATAGGACAGTAGGAGGAAAAATAAAGATATAGATAGCTATACATGATAATGCATAAGTACAATCATACATGAACTGGGGAGGTAGAGTGCTGTAGTGAAAAAACAAAGAAACAATCCAAAAAAACAAACAAAAAGCCTGGTTCTAAAGTCAGAAGACCTGGATTCTAATTCTGACACTGATAATCATTACCTATAAGAACATTGTAAGTCATTTAACCTGAATGTGCCTCAACTTCCACACACATATAATGTAAGTATTAGATTATATGAATTCTGAAGTCTTTTTTTTGATTCTGGAGATATTATCATGTCATCTATAACATAAGGCCATGCATTAAAAAATATTAAAAAAAATGTTCTATCAGATGGATGTACCATTGTTTAAGGAAATGGTATCTGAGTTGGGTTTTAGAGGAATTCAACTTGTAAAGATGTGAAAGGTTTGTCATCCAATGATAGGCAAGATTTCCTCTCCAACATGCTAAGGTTTACTTCTTCTGGAATGATGAAGTATTGTAAAGACAAGCTGCTTTGAACAGCTTTCAAGTTTCTGATTATACAGTATAGTGAACTCTCTATTCAGTAACAAACTAAAACAAAACATTCACAGAAAATAAAAACATAGCATTTGCCATGTTTTGGCATAAAATACCAACTTATCACTAAAATGGCCACATAGTTTTCATCAAAGTGGAAACATAGTTTTCAACAAAGTACATTCATTTAGTAACTCAATCATCCTTAAGGAGGCAAGCCTCCTCAATTGACACAAAGTACAGACATCAAAAGCTCTCCACCTGAGGTCACATTTTTTTAAGTTCTCCAATAAAAAAATCTTCTTTCCTCTTGTTAGAGATTAGTTTTCAATCATCCTTAATTAATAAATCCTTAACTCAATCATCTAATTGTAAAGGTCAAAGTTCTCTACCCCTAGTAAATCATGATCTTCTCAGTTTGCATTAAATACCCAAGAAGTGGTCTTTTCATCTTGCCTAAAGGCTGGATATAAGCTTCCATGGTTCCCCTTCCCTGGTCCTAGATCCAGCCAGCTCCTTGTTATCCAGCTCCTTGCCTAGTTCCTGTTCCATACTGAAGCTCACAGTGTCTAGTCCACCTCAAGTCTTTCACAGTTTCTATTCCTGGGAAGACAAAGCTTAACAAAGCCACAATAACATTCATAACTTTGCCAGAATCCTCATCAATTCACTTCTGCCTGTGAAATCAACACAAACCCAAAAACAAGGTCTGAGAAATCAACAAAGTTCATATAGTCCCTGGACATCTGAAATCATCAGCAAGATCCTCCTCCAGAATTTCTGTAAACATACAACAAGAAAGACCTCCTTCAGGGCTTTTGAACCAGCAGCAAGGTCCCAGGGCTTCTGTAACAACAGCACTGTCCTCTATCAGCAGACGAATCTGACAACATAATATCAAAACAGACAGAAAAAGTACCAGCACCACAGTTATGCTTCCTCCCAGTTCTCCTCTCTTCTCATTTCTCAGAAGTTCTCAATTGGGTTGCAGTTTAGTCCTTAGTTCTCATTTCTCTTCTCAGTTCTTCTCAGTTCTCTGTTTAATTCTCAGTTCTCTTCTCTCTCCCAGAAGTTCTGGCCTCTCTCAGCTTGGGTTTTTCCTTATATGTGGTATTAGCTCCTCCCTGTTCTGCTCCTTCTGGTTACATCAACAAATCCATCCCACTGTGGGATTCACAACTTTTGGGTCTTAATACTTGCTGCAATTATGAACTTAAGTGCTAAGTACCTGTTAGCTTGCCAATACAAGGGGCAGGAAAGATCTTCAAATTCCCATTACCGTTACAAGTGCCATATTTCTTCACAACAATTTACAAGATGTAGAAAGCTAAAGATAGGGCAATACAGAGCATGTTCTTGGGAAAGATGAATCCAAGTTGGACTGGATTCTAATGGGCATAACTAAAAGAACCATGAGATAAGGCTGGAAAAATTAGGTTGACATAACATTTTGGACAGTCAAGGACATCAGGCAGGGCAGCTTGATCTTTCTTAGGTAAACAATAGAGAAATGCTGAAGATTTTTGTTTTCTTTTCTTTTTGTTTGTTTTTTTAGCAGCAAAGTGATATGATGAGCCCTGTTAATAAGGAAAATGTCTGGTATTAGCAGATTATATAGAAAAGGGGAAGGAAGTACTGAAGGTGAAAGAATATGATGGCAGAAAAACTTTTTAGGGAACTATTATAATAGTCCAGGAAGAAGAAAATGAGGGAATACATCGGACTAATAGTAGTGAGGGAATAAAAGGAAATAAAGTAGAAAAGAAATGGCAAAGATAGATTTGGAATTAGTTGGAAATTTGTATAGTTATATTAATACAGCACCAAAACAGTCAATCACAAAGTGGATCATTTCACATTTTCAATGCCATCTCATAAAATCCACCCTGCCACAAACACAGTCCAAGACAACCTAAGTGACTTTTTTCTCTTAAATTATTCAAACTAGTTTCTGGATATAGTCTCAGAATCTATTCTATCTTGATACTGTAAATATTAGTAATAATAGAAATCAATAATTTTCTTCACCTAATACTCTTCTCATTTATATATTTACACACATACTCATAAACATATGTATGCATATTTTTTTAAACTGATATCATTGGGGCATTTAACTTATAGCAAAGAAATTCCCTCTATAAATATTCTGTGACTTATAGACCTAGCATGCCTGCTTTTGTCACTAAGAAGTTAAGTAAGTTACCAGTAGTCATGTAGCCTTGTCTATTTCAGGGGGTTTAGATAAAGACATTCTTCCTGATCCCAAGGGCAGCTATTTATCCACTATTCTCCGAATATTAGCAATTCTTGTGGGGATATTATTTTTATTCTATACTATCTTCTACCTTTTATAAATGGGGAGTTAGGGAAAGGCAAATACTATGCACAGATATAAAAGATTTTGTTTCAAATATCTCCTCTCACTACTTTTACGACCTTGATCTCTCTGAACTTCAGTGACCTCAACCATAAAACAGTGAGATTAGTTTTCATGCCATATTACTCATAGGGTGATGTAAGAATTAAATTATTAATGATGTTAATCACTTTCTTTACCACTGCCTTGTGGTAGAGGGACTTTCTTAGCTAAATGAAACTGTGAGCTTTGCCATGAGGGTCACCCAAGATGGACATGTCACAGTGGAGCATTCTGACAAAAGACAATTTACTGGAGGAAGAGATGGCAAGCCACTCCAGTATCTTTGCCAAGAAAACCCCATGCACAGTATTATTCAGTTGACAAAAGATATGACTCTAGAAAATAAGCCCCTTGGTTCAGACATTATTCAACACATTGCTCGGGAAGGACAGAAGACAAGTGAAAGTAGCTCCATAAAGAATGCAGTGGCTAGGCCAAAGCCTAAAAAAAGCTTAGCTACAGATATTTCTGGTGATGAAAGGGAAATCTGATTCTGTAAAGATCAACATTGCATAGGAAACTGAAATGTAGAATCTATGAACCAAGGTAAAGTAGATGTGGTCAGCTAGGAGATGGAAACATTCAATATTAGCATCTTAAATGAGCAAACTTAAATGAACAGAGACGAGTGAATTTAATTCAAGTGTTCATTACACAGAATACTGTGGGCAAGAATCCTTTAGAAGAAATGGAGTAGCCCTCATAATCAATAAAAAAAATAAGAAAAACAGTATTGGCATATAATCTCAAAAATGACAGAACAATATCTGTGCAAATCCAAAGCAAACTATACAATATCACAATAATACAAGTCTATTCTCCAGGCATTGATGGCAAAGAGTGAAGTGCTGAGTTCTATGAAGACCTACAATGTCTTCTAGATATAACAGAAAAGGGCATCAGAATATTGAAGTAGGAAATCAAAAGATAATTGGGATAACAGGAAGATCCTACCTTGTAGTATAAAATGAAACAGAGCAGAGACTAGTAGACTTTTGTCATGATAAGTTGCTGATCATAACAAACATTCTTTTTCAACAACATCCAAAATGACTCTACATATGGACATCATTAAATGGTCAATATAAAAATCAGACTGATTACATACTTTGCATGCAAAAATGGAGAATTTCATTTCAATGAATTAAAATAAAACCCAGAGCTGAATGTGGCTCAGATCATGAGCGTCTTATTGAAAAATTCAGATTTAAATATGAGAAAGCAGGGAAAACCATCAGATGGTATAGGTCTGACCTAAATAACATTCCTTATGAAAAGGAAATGAAAGTAATGAATAGATTTAAGGGATTAGATCTGATAGTGCTTGAAGAACTATGGATTAAATTGACCATATTATACAGGAGGCAGCAGCAGCAACAACAACAAAAATTCCAAAGAAAAAAAGAACAAGAAAGCAAAGTGTTGTCTGATGAGTCTTTACAAATAACCAAGGAAAGCAAAAGGTAAAAGAAAAAGTGAAAAATATAGCCAATTTAATGCAGAATTGCAGAGCTAAGGTTTTCTTAAATAAGCAATGTTTAGAAATAGAAGAGGGATGGCTAGGTGGCACAGTGAATAGTGTACCGGCCATGGAGTCAGGAGGACCCAAGTTCAAATCCAGCCTCTCACGCTTAACACTTACTAGCCATGTGGCCTTGGATAAGTCACTTAACCGCAATTGCCCAGCCTTCCCCCCTCTGAAAAGCAAAAAAACAAAAGAAATAGAAGAAAACAATAGAATGGGAAAGATGAGAGATATCTTCAAGAAAATTAGTGGTATCAAGGGAATGTTTCATGCAAAAACATGTCATGAAAAAAGGCAAAAATTGAAATGACTTAAAAGTAGAAGAAATTAAGAAGAGGTGGCAAGAATATACAAAAGAACTATGTAAGAAAAATCACAATAGTGTAGTGTCAGACATGTAGGAGAATGAAGTCAAATGAGTCTTAAGAAGCTTAGCTAACATTATGGCTAGTGGAAGTGATGAAATTCCAGTTGAGATATTTAAAATCCTAAAAAGGTGAAGCTATTAATGTGCTATGCTCAACATGGCACAAAATTTGAAAACTTAATAGTGGACACTGGATTGGAAAATTTGTTTACTGGAAAACTTGGGAAAAATCAGGTTATGTCTCAATCCTAAAGAATGCCAAAGAATATTCAAATTACCAAACAATTGCATTGATTTCCCATAACTTCAAGGTCATGCTGCAAATTCTCTAAGCTGGGCTTCAGGAATATGTGAAGAAAGGATTACCAGAAGTTCAGGTTAGTTTCTGAACCAGCAAATGAACTAGAGACAAAATTTCTAAAATTTGCTGAGCTAGGGAGAAAGCACGAGAATTCAAGGGGAAAAAATATCTACTTCTGTTTCATTGACTAAAGCCTTTGACTCTATGGATCCCAACAAAATGTGGCAAGTCTTTAAAGAGATTAGAATACTAGATCATCTTAGTTGTCTCCCGAGGAGCCCATATTCAGGTCAAGAAGCAACAGTTAGAACCAAACATAGAACAACTCATTGGTTTGGGATTCAGAAAGGAGTACACAAGGCTGGATATTGTCACCATAGCTGGAATTGAGGTTGCTGGGAGAAAGATCAATAACCTCAAGATATGTGGACAATATCACTAGGATGGCAGAAAATGAAAAAAGAATTAAGGAGGCCCTGGATGAGAGTGAAAGAGAAGAGTGGAAAAGCTGGCTTGAAATTTAACATCAAAAAGGCTAAGATCTTCATTATGGGTATCATTACTTCCTGACAAATGCAGAATGAAGCAGTGATAGATTTTATATTTGGGGGCTCAAAAGATGATTGCATTACTTCATGGCAACTGCATGCTGACTTTTCCTTGGAAGGAATGCTGTAGCAAATCTAACAATATATTAAAATGAAGAGACATCACCTTATGAACATAGCTCTGTATAATCAAAGCTATGTTTTTTTTCCATCTTAATATATGGCTGAGAGTTAGAGGATGAGGAAAGCTGAGCTCCACAGAATTAATACTTTCAAATTGTGGTGTTAGACAAGAGTTTTGAGAGTCCCTTAGATAACAAGGAAATCAAATCAGTAACAATCAAAATAAATTAATTCAGACTACTCTTTGGAAGAACAAATACTGAAGCTTACATTCTTTGGTCACACAATGAGAACACAGGACACATTGGAAAAGACTTTGAAAGCAAAAGGAGGAGATGGCAAAGGATGAGATGGATAAGTAGTGTCATGGAAGCCACAAATATGAGCTTGGACAAACTTTGGTACATAGTAGAGGATAGATGGGTTTGTTTTGCTATGGTCCATGGGTCAGGAAGAGTTGCACATAACTGACTGAAAGAATGAAAATCATGCAATTCATTTATATGCCATTTTAAATTTCACAAAGTACTTTCCTAGATGAGAAGACTCAGGCTGTGAGAAATGAAGCAATTTGCTGATAATCACACTATTTTAAGAAACTGAGCAGAGATCTGAACTCAGGTCCTCTGACTCCAAATGTAACATTCTTGGTGAAATTTGAAGTTACATAGCAATATAAACCATTAGATGTTTTAAATTTATGTTGTGGCTATATTGTCTCTTCTACGTATACTGTAAAGTTACCAGCATGGCTACTATTTTGGAGTAGGGTGCTGATGCTGGAAGAAATAGAGGGAAAGGAAGAGAGATAAAGAGGAATATAGTAGAGTGAGAAAGGTTAACCTAGTTATTTTGGACATACTTAAAATGGGGTCACAGGGAATTAGACATGACTGAAACAACTCAACTACAGCAAAAGGGGGAAAATGGAATTAAAAGTATCAAATTCTTTCTATGTTGCTTAGCCCACTGTACCCACCATCAACACTCAATTTAGGCAGTATAAATGATGTGAGACAAAATACCAAGTGCTCAGTATTAGTTTTAGTTCCCATATGGGAAGTAAGTTTCACATCTCTTAATCTTATTGATCTATGTTAAAATATGTTTTGGGGGATGTGACGTACTAAACTTCTTGGTGTTTCCAATGTTTGCCTATCAGAATAGAAACATAAAACAGCTGTGCATGACTTACCTGGCATCATTTACCAGATTGTACTGCCTGATATAAGTGCCTCATTAAACAGGTATTTTCTTAAAATAAACAAAAACCTATGAATAAAATGGCATATTTGCCTATTAAACTCACAGCATAAAGGATGAATAAACTGGAATGTTTCTATACCAATGGGCTATGCTACCACTCTCCTGAGTTAGGGAGTGCCCATAACTCTTTTCAACTATTTATATTTTGCACTCATTTTTATATTTTCTATGAAGATCTATATTCTTTATTTGTTAAAGTGCCTAAGAATATTTGTTCCTCTGAAAGGGGTTGTAAAGTGTTAGATATTAAATGCTTGCTTGGTTTAGAGGGACATGGATCTCTTGGAATAAGTAGCTATGCCACCAGCAACCAAATGTATTGAATAATAAAATGCTCACCGTTGCCCAGTGTTGTTACCTATAGTCCCAAATTTATTTATAGATTTTGACTTTCTAATGGTAGTTAGCAGAGCTCTACTTTATGGCCTACAAAAAGCACCCAGAAGGAGAATTCACTCTAATCAAATTTAGTATCTCAGAAATAAGCTCACAAACAAATCAACCAGCTCCTCACATTACCAACATTGGGGGAAAGATAGATGATTACTCTACTAAGCTCTTTTTTACCTTGAAACTGATTCACTGTACTTGAAATGATGATTTCTTCCCTGCAAAGTGTAGCTCTTAGTTGTTGCACTGTAATTCTTATGACTAGTAACTGTGGCATAAGGCCTCAGGTAGCCTATTGCAATTCAAAATCTTGAAGGGCCTGTAGCCAGGAAAAGAGTACAAAAGGAGACGGAATGTACTGGTAAGAAGCCTTCTGATATGAGAGAGGTTGATCTATAAGATGAAACAAAAACCAGAATCAATATTAAAAGGCATTGAATACCTATTGTGTATAAAATACTTTGATAATCACTGGTAAAATAAAAGGAAGGAGATGTATTATTTGCCCTTGAGGAGCTTAGAATTGAGTTAATGACACAGGGAGAGCTAACCATACATATTCAAGATAGCAAGTGGCAAGACTAAAAATTGAGAAAGCTTGTAAAAGAGAAAAAAGAAGGATAATGTTGAAAGCACTATCTTTCAATATGGAATTACAGGATAGACAGAAAAACGTATTTAAGGTGTGAAGAACACATCATCACTGTTATCTTTTTTTTCACACAAATCCCAAAGTTGGAAGAGACTATTCAGGTCCTCTAGCTTAGGTCACATGTGAAATTTTATACATGCCTGGGAAGTGGGCACTTGAGAAAATGTATCATGGCACTTCCACCACCCCCACCACTACTCAAACTTTCTCTTCTCCAGTCTCTTTAGTTGAGTTTGGCATGGTCTTCATAATGCCTTGATTGTCTCTTATGTAAAATAATCGCATTTCTCATTTCTCCCATCCTTTTTGTAACTCAAAGCTGCATAAAATATACCAGATGTCCAGAACAGAATAAAGAGGGACCATCACTTCTCTTATTCTGGAAACTATTTATTCATAAAGGTTAAGATTGCATTAGAACTTTTGACTGTTATGGCACAGGGTTGATTTGTAATCCATTTAAACATCCAGAACATTTTCACAGGAAATGTTGTCAGGCCACACATTCCCATCTGATATCCATACATTAGATTTTTTGAATATCAGTAAAAGGTTTTTTGTTATGTGATATTGTTATTACTCATTTACCTCTAGTAAATAATGATTGGATTTTCTTTTCCCATTGGTGGATGTTGATTGCTGTACTTTTCAATATTCCTCACCCACCCTTCACATCTTTTAACAATGACAAGAACAATATCTTCACTTGAAAAATATTTTATGCTTTTAAAATGACTTTCATATCTTATACCACACTTTATCCTACCAACATTCTCCATTTTAAGAAGAAAACTAGTATGCAAAGAGACTTGTCCAAGGTTATCAGCATACACAGAGAGGGATGATGATTCAGTTATTCAAAGACTGAGCTGAGACTAGAACACAAATGTCTTGTCTCCAAAAAGGGAGCATCACCTTAGTAGTCCATGTGTAATATCTCTCCAGAGGGTGGAAAGAATCACTAGCACCCTCAATAAAAAGGTCAAGCTAGTCATCAAAAAAACTACCTTTACATGGATCTCCCAATATTCTGTCACTCCTAACCTCCCCCTGGTCTGAACAGGACAGTTCCTCTCAGGGCAGTTATAATTTCAATCAATTAAACAATAGTAGGTATACATGTAACACTGGGAAAATTCGACCCATGGCGACTCTTGGTGGGCTCTGTGCTCTGTACTTCAGTGTGGTGATGCCATGAGCAAGAGGACTAGTTCTTTCCTTTACTTTTTGAGAAAGACACATTCAGTCACGCAGAATAAGCAGACATGAACGGATTGTGACATGGATCAAAGATATCATTATATTAGCTTCCTCTCCCAAACTCACCCAAACTTCTATGTTATTGTCAAGGGCAGCACCAACCATCTAATCACCTAGGCTTTTAAAACCTTGGAGTCACCTTCAATACCTCAGTTTCCCTCATTACCATAAATACAATCAGTCATTCAATCTTATTGTTGCTCTTTCCATCTGATGTGCTGTGTCTGTACCCTTCGCGCTACTCACAAAGTTACCCCAATTCAGGCTTTCATCACCTCTCACACAGCCTATAGTCTTTTTATTTGTTTCTCTGTCAAAATTCTTTCCCTACTCCTATCCATCCTCTATGCAGTTGCTAAGGGGATTATCCTGCAGGTCTGAGAATGTCACTCCCCTATTTAATCAATTCCATTGGTTCTTAGCTGATTCTAGGATCAAATATTATTTATCTTTATCTAGTCTTTAAAATTTCTATTTTCTAAGTTTAATAATGCACACGATTGTTAGTATAATAGTAATGCCTGCTCAAAAATTTTATGCATGGGGGCTATGGCAAACAAAACCCTTTGGAGGTCGCCAGTCCATGTCATACTGCCTCTATTTCTTTTGAAGTGTGACAAGATTTTGCTAGACTACCGGATGGAGGAAGAGTGCAAACTGTGACAAGAGTGGTAGCTCCCTGTGTGTTGCTAAATGACATCCCTGAGAACTTTCAACACTGTATTGATATTCATTTTAACTTTTGTTAAACACAACCAACATGCATCACATTTCTAAAGACTTTTAAGCTCATTTGTAAATTCCTCCCTCATCTACTTTATCTTACTTTGGTCTTCAGCAATCTTAATATCTTACACATACCATATACAATGACTTCGCAGCAAATGACATTAGTTGAAGTAGTTTGTTGTTTAATATTTTCTAAATACCTGTTGGAAGTGGCAGGTAACAAACCCAAGCAGCTCCTTAGGAGCTGCTGTTATTAACTAAAGTCTTCTTAACTCAGTTGTACTGACTGAGTCTGGTACAGAATAGTGCTCATGCAGAGAACATAATGGGGTATGACTTCAGCTGTATGACTGGCACACTTCACCCTCATATGCTATCCCAAACATGTCTGGGGTAAGATCCAGAGATTCACAGATGTTAAAATATACATTGATTACTCTCTGAATCTGGGAAAACCACAAAGAATACATGCCCTGGAGATTCTACATCAGACATACTAATTGTGACTGTGAAAGACCATACATTACTAAATCAAGAATCTTTCAAGTAGTCCTATTAAGGGTTGTGAGTTGGGAATGGATTTTTCTTAAAATGAAGGTCTATGTCAACGCCCTACTCAATAAACGTCAAGAGATTCCTATCAAATATAAACTCTTTTGAGATTTGACTTTGAAAGTCCTTAACAACCTGGTCCCAATCTGCCTTTATACACTTATCTATACATTATTCTTTTTTCCTGTATCCCGTGGTCCAAGACAGACTAGCCTTGTTCTTCCTCAGACCCAATTCTGTTTCCTGTCTCAATAACCTTTGCCCTAATTATTGCCATTGTTTGGAATGCACTACCTCTTCACCTCTGTTTTTTGGAATCTTTTTCCACCTTTAAGACACAGATCAAGTTTGCAGAAGAAAAAAAACTAAATGAAAGAGTGAGCCTATATTCGTCTTGTTATCATTATTTTTGTCTACTGTAACCACAAGTAATACCCCTATACACACACACACACTTTGAAAGACCAATTTTCTAATTAGAAGGTATATTTGTGTTAAGACTGGTTTATTCTGCTCCTTTTTGCTCACAGGTTTATTTGAAGCATAGCCAGATTTAGCTTAATAAATTTGCTCATTAAATACTTCCTCCCCTTTCTCCTAACTTTTGAAAAAGAATTCACAAACTCAGAAATAACAGTAGCTTTTACCAAAGTTATTCACAAAACATTCATTAGTATCCAAACTGAGAGGAGTGGCTTAACTGAAAAAAAAATTGCCACATCCTAATGTCACTTATTATATAATGGGGTATCTTATCTTATTTATCCAAGAATTTGTGTATACACTCAGGAATATATATGTGCATATGTTTATATACACACTATATACTTATTTTTATATAATTCTTTACTTTCTTATCATTTGAATTTTGTTTTATGCATTTAATTTCTTTGAGAAGGTAAGCATAGATATCACCACACTGCCATAGTGGTCTATGATGAAAAAAAATACTAAGAACTCCCAGTCTATGTACATCATCTTTTGGTGTAGTATATGCAATAGTCTATTATAGGTCTCCCACATAAAAGGGCACCTAGATCTGAAGGCACTAACATAGGCCAACCAAGAGTATCAAGATGCTTAGCTAATAGCTATTTCATATGCTTTAGCACTCAGAAAATTAGCACTCCATTACTTCAGATGCATCAGTTCTTTTAAATATTCAATTAGTTGGTTTATATGTTTGGGACAATTAGTGCTTTTAGATGTTCAAGAACACTGTGGAGAGAAGGTTCTCACTGATAAGAATAGATATTTATATTGAGCTCTTCATTATATAAATATAGGAACAATTCAACATCAAATTGCATTGATAGTGAAGAAATTCTGCAACCTGACATTGATATGGTTACTTGTGTCAACATGAAGATGACAGAGAAAACATTGCAGGCCCAGAGGAGTACTTCATGAGGAAGTACTCAAGTTAGTCAACTGTAGCAGCAAGCACCCCAGCGTTCCCAGGGTGGCTGCTAGCACAGGTTCTTGGATCTGCTTTGATAAAGGAAAGCCACTCAAAATGGGTTAACAAGCTTACTTTAATCAGTCAGACATATATCGTTTACCTTGTTCAGGGGAAAAGGTCAGCACCCCGAACTTCAGAATATACAGGCAGAATTATCAAGACAGAAAAAGATCAAGTAGACAGCTTTCCAAACTGTCCAACCATTACATCCATACCCAGGCAACATCTGGGTTTTTCAAAGCCGGGGGGGCCCTGGACAACGGCTTCCCAGAATACAGATCAAATCACAGAACACTTCTCAAAGTGAGCCCCAAAACAAAGCTACACATCAGGGCTTATATAGCCTTCTCCTTGCTCAGAGAATGTAACAACCTTCTGGACCCACTGGCCAATCAAAAAGTATCTACTGAAAAACAAGCCTGGCACCCCAGGCTTCAGGTGCACTTTAGCCTAGGGGCAGGAAAAATCTTCCAAATTTGCATTCCCATTACACCAACATCAACATTTATACTATAAGCACTCACCATACATCTGAAATCTAGACAGTTGTAATTAATCTCTGTAATAACTCATATCCTTCAATAAAGGTAACTGGAATGTATATCACTTGTGTGTTGATTTTTGCTTTCATCTTTTAATGGGACGAGGATAATGTTTACCACATAACAATTCATTTAGAGGTCAGCTGCTAAATATTGGTGAATGGAAAGAAAAAAATTTACTATCATAACTCTTGGAATTATCCTAACCTAGAATAAAATGCCACGATCTCTATTGTCTTCCCTGATCCCTTAGCTACCAGTGGTCTTCTCAAATTACTTCGTACTTGCCTTCTGTTTTAATGCAATGCATGTTTATATCTGTGTGTATGTGTATGCATTTAGGTATGTGAATACACATATACATATTGTCTTCCAGAAATGAATGCAAACTTTTTAAAATCAGGCACCATTGCCTATTTGGTGTAGTATGCATGGTATAGGAAAATAAAAACAGGCACTTAAAAAATGCTTATTTTTTAATTAATTGAATGGATCACCAATAATGCCATTTGTAGCAATAACTATGTTATCTCAATGCCCAAATTATAACTGGGAGTGGGAAGAATTTAATCAGCATCTCTAAAAAAATTCTGCTAATAGTAAGCCATAGTCATTGAAATACTTATTTAGGGCCCATCTGCTTTGATGAAGAGAGACACTGTGACATAATAAATAAAGTTGTTCTCCAAGGTAGTAAGTTCTAGATTCAAATCTCACCTCTGATACTTCTGACTTTGTGACCCTGGACAAATCACTTGACTTCTTAGTGTTCAAGGCAAGTCTCAAGATTATAAATTATAGACAAAATACAAACCATGGTTAAGAAAGCTTTCCTCATCTGAAAGGTCCCTATATAAATAAAATCACAGATCCAATTTCTGTCTCTGTTTTTATGGAAGAGTACAATCCTGAGGGGAAAAAAATTAACTGCTGTGATTCTTGTATATAAAAAGGGGTAGAACCTCCCCTTTAATATTTTAATTGTCATAGAATCATAAATTAAGAGCTAGAAGGGAACTTAGAGTTCATTCTGTTCTTTTTTTTTCAAATGGTTTATTAACTTCTTATTTAAAGCATTCATTTATGCTAGATTTTGAGTTACAAATTTTCTCCCCATTTTTCCACTACCCACAGCCCCAAAATAGCAGTCCCACAGGATATCCCCTCCTCCAATCTGCTCTCTCCCATATTTTATCCCATAACCCTTTTGACTTTTCCAGTGGATCTCTATGCCCCAGTGACTGTATGTCTTTTTTTCCCAATTACATGTAGAATAGTATTAATAATAGTGTTTATATATATATATGTATATTTAAATATTTGATTTTAAAACTTTGAATTCTAGGGAGTAGGAACTCCACTGGGCTCCGGCTTCCACCAACCCCAAACCATGTAAAAGGGGACTCTAAATAAACTTTGGAGCAGCAGAACCCA
Organism: Petaurus breviceps papuanus; assembly: GCF_028583685.1. NCBI lineage: Eukaryota > Metazoa > Chordata > Mammalia > Diprotodontia > Petauridae > Petaurus > Petaurus breviceps. The sequence goes on along the minus strand of NW_027187325.1, from coordinate 4,747,111 downwards.
CAAAATGACATAGAGAAGCTAACCTCACACAGAGGACAGCCCGGCAGGCCAGCAAGAATCTGTGAGCATAGCGCTCTGGGAGCTGAGCCCAGCCCCATGCTCAGGCTTAAGCCCCAGGGTGGGCCTAACCAGCCACCAGCCAGAGGGACTCAAGACCAGCAGCAGTGATGACCATTTCCAGAATTATCAACACATAGAGACGAAAGACAAAGTGAGAGTTCAGTGCAGTGTGGAATTTGGGACACAGTAAGTGGGAGTGCTTGGCTTTAACCCCCGAGGCAAGAAGCCACTGAGACACCTGACACAGCCAGCCAGCTCCACGTGGCAGCTTCATCTCTGGCCTGCACAGTGTTAGGGGGACCAAGCGCCAGTATGAGGGGTAATTGTTCTTGCTTTAACCTTATTTGGATCTGGATTGCAGTCTAGGGTGGAGGTCCTGGGGTGTGTGTCCAGCTTGCCAGAGTGTGTGGAGACCTCAGAGAGGGCACCCATCTAATACCACCAGCAGTTGAGAAAACCCCAGCATTTGGGATGAAAGCTCCCCTGTCTGGTGGCAGAGTCCTACTGTGGCAAAAAGCCCAGGGGTCAAGTGACTGAGGGGCAACATGACCAGGCAAAGGAAACAAAGCAGACAGAAAATTCCAACATTAGACTCCTATTTTGGGGACAAAAAGGAGTAAAGCATGGAACAGGAGGAAGGCAATGAAGTCAGAACTCCTGCACCAAAAGCTTCAAAGGAAAATACGAACTGGTTACACGCCATAGAGGACCTTAAGAAGCAGATAAGAGAAGTGGAGGAAAAACTGGGAAGAGAAATGAGAACAATGCAAGAAAATTACAAAATGAGAGACAACAGTCTGACTGAGGAAAATTTTGAATTCCAGATTCATTCCCTTCCTCCCTTGTCACCCACCCATCCTGGGAAGATAAGCAGTTCAGTATAGATTGTACATGTGTGGCTAATGCAAAACGATAAGATAGTAGATATATTGTAAAAGATTGATTATATTTCCCTCCCTCCTATCCCACCTCCCACTTGTTCTATTCTCTACTTTGATCCTGTCCCTTTTCAAAAGTGGGTGCTTCCAACTTCCCTCTCCCCAGCCTGCCCTCCCTTCCATCATCTTCCCTCTCATCCCCTCCTCCCCTACTCTCCTGGAGGGTGAGATACCCTATTTAGTGTGTATTTCATTCCCTCCTCAAGCCAAATTCAATGAAAATAAGGTTGACCTATTCCCATTTGCCTTCCTATACTTTCCCTCCATTGTAACCATTTTCACTTGCCTCTTCTATATGATATAGTGTACCCCATTCTCCCCATCTCCTCTCATTATATTCCACTCTCACCTCTTAATTTCACCTTTTAAGTATCATCCCTTCCAGTTAAATTGGTCCTGTGCCCTCTATCTATGTATACCTGTAAACATGTATATATACATTCACATATATATTCATATGCCAATATACCCTCAAATACATATATATATATATATGTATATATTCCATTCCCTTCAAATACTGAGAAAAGTCTCATAAGTTACAATTATTGTTTTCCCATGTAGGAATATTAATAGTTCAACTTTGATAAGTTCCTTATTATTTCTTTTCCCTGTTTACCTTCTTATGGTTCTCTTGCTTCTTATATCTGAAAATCAAATTTTCTATTTAACTAGTTTTTTCAACAAGAATGCTTGAAAGTCCTCTATTCCACTGAATGACCATATTTTCACCTGAAACATGATACTCAGTTTTGCTGGGTAGGTCACTCTTAGTTTTAATCCCAGCTCCTTTGACCTCCAGAATATCATATTCCAAGCCCTCTGATCCCTCAGTGTACAAGCTACTATATGTTGTGTTATCCTGATAGTGTTTCTACAATATTCAAATTGTTTCTTCCGGGATGCTTGTAATATGTTCTCCTTAATCTTGGAATTCCAGAACCTGGCTATAAGATTCCTAGGAGTTTTCTCTTTGGGATCTTTTTCAGGAGGTGATCAGTGGTTTCTTTCAACCTCTATTTTGCCCTCTGGTTCTAAAACATCAGGGAAGTTTTCTTTGAGAACTTCCTGGAGGATGATTTCTAGGTTCTTACTTGAATCATGGCTTTCAGGTAGTCCAATAATTTTTAAATTATCTCTCCTGGATCTATTTTCCAGGTCAGTGGTTTTTCCCATGAGGTATTTCACATTGCCTTCTATTCTTTCATTTGTTTGCATCTGTTTAACAGCATCTTGATTTCTCATCAAGTCATTAGCTTCCATTTCCTCCAATCTAATTCTGAAGCAATGATTCTCCTCATTGAGCTTTTGAAATTCTTTTTTCCATCTGGCAAATTTGGCTTTTTAAGGCATTTTTCTCCTCATTGCCTTTTCAAGCTTCTTTTGCCATTTGAGTTAGTCTATTTTTTAATATTTTCCTCAGTTGTCCTGTTGAATCTCATTTTGTTATATTCTTGCATTGTTTTCATTTCTCTTCCCAATTTTTCCTCCACTTCTCCTATCTGCTTCTTATGGTCCTTTAAGGCCCCTAACCAGCTCGTATTTTACTTTGAAGCTTTTGGTGCAGGACTTCTGACTTCACTGTCTTCCTTCTTTTCCATGCTTTGCTCCTTTTTGTCCCCAAAATCAAAATCTAATGCTGGAAATTTTTGTCTGCTTTGTTTCCTTTGCCTGGTTTTGTTGCCCCTCAGTCATTTGACCCTTGGGCTTTTTGCCACAGTAGGACTCTGCCACCAGACAGGGGAGCTTTCATCCCAAATGCTGGGGTTTTCTCAGCTGCCTGAGGTATTAGATGGGTGCCCTCTCTGAGGTCTCAACACACTCTTTCAAGCTAGACACATACCCCAGGACCTCCACCATAGACTGCAATCCAGATCCAAGAAGGTTGAAGCAAGAGTGATTACTCCTCATACTGGTGCTTGGTCCCCCTATGCTCTGCAGGCCAGGAGCTGAACCTTCCACATCGCACTGGCTGGCTGTGCCAGGCATCTCAGCGGCTTCTCGCTCCAGTGGCAAAAGCCACACACTCCCATTTACTAGGTCCCAAAGTCCAGACTGAACTGACCTCTCACTTTTTCCTATGCATCTATGTGTTGATAAATCTGTAAAGGCCATAGCTGCTGCTGATCTGGAGTCCCTCTGGCCAGTGGCTGGTCAGATCATCCCTGGGACTAAAGCCTCAGTATGATGCTGGGCTCAGCTCCCAAAACGCTGTGCTGGCCGATTCCTGCTAGCCTGCTGGTTTGTCCTCAGTGGGAAGTTAGCTTCTCTATGTCATTTTGTGGGTTCTGCCGCTCCAAAGTTTGTTTAGAATCCCCTTTTACATGGACTGGGGAAGTTGGAAGCCCAAGCAGCGGGCAGGTTCTGCTTCTGCTCCACCATCTTGACTCTGCCTCCCGAGTTCATCTGTTCTCACACCTCACATTTATATTTGAGGAAACTGAGTCCCAGAGTGAAGTTAGTTGACTTGCCCAAGGGCATACTGTTATTAATTAGGGGGACCAGGATTGTAATCTATATCTTCTGATTCAAAATCCCATTTTTTTCCATTTCATAGTGCTATACCTCAAGTGGGATATCACATCTGGGAAGAAGCCCTACTCCTTCTTGCCTCACACAAAACTTTCAGTTAATGTATGCATCTGAATATTTGGTTAAATGAATACTGTGCCATATTTCAATTGCTGATGAATTGGGGGAAACTGCATACTCTCTGACCTATACAACAAGTTTGAGAGCGTGAAGGTATTTTAAGATACTTTGTGGACTTAGAATCCAAATTTACGAAGCAGATTTTTTTTTAAAGTGAAAAATTCACATTTCAACCTTTCATTTTACAAAATGATTTTCTGTAAGACTCCTTTTGAACAGTTTTCCTAGTGTGTTTGCAATAAGCTTCAATTTATAAAAACAAATTGACTAGCACAGTGCTTTTGGGAAAACAAGTACTCTATAAAGAGAAATATACTTTTCCTACATCTGAAAAAGAAGAGCCACAGACAGAGCATGGACTCCAGAGTCCAAACCTGCTAATTAAATACATTTCATGCAAAGAAAGGAAATCATCCCCATCATATCTTACATCATAAACATGAATTCATGTTAACTTTCAATTTAGTCGACAACAGTGCATTGCATATAACCTTGTTAAAAATCAGTCATGACTGTGATGAAGCAGTTTAAACAAACAAAGCCATTATGACTGTCATTTCTTGTTAAGGGAAGATAAAAACAGGAAGCCAGGGTAGTCTGTTGCATATGTTGAGGAGCTTTAAAAAAAAATAAAAGCCAGCAAGGAAAGGCAAAAGCATTTGATTTTACATTAGAGTCATCTGTATTTGAAGAGTGATTCTGCATATTCCTATGACTTCCATTCTTTTTTTTTTTTTTGGTCTTTATTAATTTGTTCATTTACTTTTAGTTTACAAGATTCAGTTCCCCAGTTCTTTGAGTTTCAAATTTTCTTCCCCTCCCTGATCCCAATGGTGGCATACGATCAGATAAAGGATCTGCAGATAGTTTACCATTAGACATTGGTCAGGTTATAAAGAAGGATTTTATGGCATGAAATGAACAATGAGAAAAAGGAAGAAAAACCAAAAAGAAAAAGAGAGCAGGTAATTTGCTTCGATCTGCATTCAATCACTGTTCTTTCTAGTTCTTTCTCTAAATGTAGATATTTCTCTCCATCATGAATCTTTTGCAGTTACTTATAGCCCTGAATTTCTGAGAAGAGTCGGGTCTATCAAAGTTGGTTATAATGCATACGTTGTATCTGTAGTTGTGTACAAATTTTTCCTGGTTCTGCTCTTCTCACTCAGAATCAGTTCACATATGCCTCTCCAGGTAAATATGAAGTTCATCTGCTCTTTGTTTCTTTTGGCACAATAGTATTTCATCACATTCATATACCATAACTTGTTTAGCCATTCCCCAATTGATGGTCATCCCTTTAATTTCCAATTCTTTGCCACCACAAAAAGAGCTGCTATAAATATTTTTGTACATAGGGATATTCCTCCCACTTCTAAGATCTATCTAAGATACAACCCTAAAGTGGTATTGCTTGTTGAAATGATATGAAATTACTTATAGCCCTTTGGGCATAGTTCCAGATTGCTATCCAGAATGGTTGGATCAGTTCACAACTCCACCATCAATACATTAGTGTTCCAATTTTCCCACATCCTCTCCAGCATTTATCATTTTTCTGGTTTGTAGCCAATCTGACTGGTGAGCTGTGGTACCTTAGAGTTGTTTTGATTTGCATTTCTCTAATTAATAGTAATTTAGAGCATTTTTCCATATGATTATAGATATATTTAATTTCTTCCCTAGAACTGCCTGTTCATATCCTTTGACCATTTATCAGTTGACCATTTGTGACTTGTATTCTTATAGATTTGACTCAATTCTCTGTATATTTTAGAAATGAGACCTTTATCATAGATATTGGTTGTAAAAATTCTTTCCCACTTCCCCACTTCCCTTTAATCTTGGTTACATTGGCTTTGTTTGTACAGAAGCTTTTCAATTTCATGTAATCAAAAAATTATCCATTTTGCATTTTATAAAGCTCTCTGATTCTTGTTTGGCCATGAAGTCTTCCTTCTCCATAAATCTGACAGGTAAAATATTCCATGATTTCATAGATTAGTTAGTATCATACTTTATACCTAGATCACGAACCCATTTAGACTTAATTTTGGTATATTTGGTATATATATATAATATAATCATCTATGCCCATTTCCTGCTATACTATGTTCCAGTTTTCCCAGCAGGTTTTGTAAAATAGTGAGTTCTTTTCCCCAAAACTGGGGTCTTTGTGTTTATCAAAGAGTAGATTATTATAGTCATTGACTGCTGAGTCTTGTCTACCCAATATATTCCATTGATCCACTGCTCCATTCCTCAGTCAGTACCAAGTAGTTTTGATGACTGCTGCTTTATAATACAGATTAATATCTGGTATAGTTGGCCATTTTCCTTAGCATTTCTTGTCATTAATTTCCTTAATATTGTCAGATTTTTGTTCTTCCGAATGAATTTTGTTACTATTTTTTGTAGTTCTATAAAGTATTTTTTTTGGTAATTTGATGGGTATGGCACTAAATATGTAATTTAATTTAGGTAAAATTCTCATTTTTGTTATATTAGCACAACCTAGCAATGAGCAATTGATGTTTTTCCAATTAGTTAAATGTGACTTTATCTATGAGAAAAGTGTTCTGTAGTTGTGTTCATATAGGTCCTGGGTTTTTTTTGGCATGCATATTCCCAAATATTTTTTTAATATCTACAGTAACTTTAAATGGGATATCTCTTTCTATCACTTGTTGTTGGATTTCATTAGAAATATACAGGAATGCTGAGGATTTATGTAGGTATATTTTATATCCTGCAACTCTGCCAAATTTATTTATTGTCTCAAGGAGTTTTTTACTTGATTCTTTAGGATTCTGTAAGTATATCATCATATCATATGCAAAGAGTGATAACTTGGACTCTTCTTTGCCTAATTTGATTCCTTTGATTACTTTTTCTTCTCTAATTACTACTGCTAACATTTCTACTACCAGACTGAATAAGAGGGGTGATAGTGGATACCCTTTTTTCACCCCTGATCTTATTGGAAATGTTTCTAGATTATACTTATTACATATAGTAATTGCAGATGCCTTTAAATAGATGCTACTTATTATTTTAGAGAAGGCTCCATTTATTCCTATACTTTCTAGTGTTTTTAATAGGAATGGATGTTGTACTTTGTCAAAAGAGTTTTCTGCATCTATTGAGATAATCATGTCGTTTCTGCGAGTTTTATTGCTGATCTGATCAATTATACTGATAGTTTTCCTAATAAAACCATCCTTGCATTCCTGGAATAAATCCTACCTGATAAAAGCATATTATTCTTGTGATCAGTTGCTGCACTCTTTTTGTTATATTTTATTTAAAATTTTTGCATCTATGTTCATGAGGGAAATTGGTTTATAATTTTGTTTTTCCATTTTATGTCTTCCTGCTTTAAGTATCAGTACCATGTTTGTGTCATGAAAATAATTTGTAGGTCTCCCTCTTCATTTATTTTCCCAAATAGTTTGTAGAGTGTTGGATTCAATTTTTCTTTAAATGTTTGATAGAATTTGCTAGTAAATCCATCTGGCCCTGGGTAATTTTTCCTAGGGAGTTCACTGATGGCTTGTTCAATTTCTTTTTCTGAGATGGGGATATTTAAGTAATTTATTTCCTCTTCAGTTAAACTGGGAAATTTATATTTTTGCAAATATTCATCCATTTCACTAAGATTGCCAAATGAATGTGCACATAATTTAGCAAAATAATTCCTTATTATTGTTTCAATTTACTCTTCATTGGAGGTAGATTCATCCTTTACATTTTTGATTCTCATAATTTGGGTTTCTTCTTTTTTTTATCATATTGCCTAAGGGAGTATTAATTTTATTGTTTTTTTTAAATAAAAGTAGCTCTTAGTTTTATTTATTAATTCAATAGTTTTCTTAATTTCAATTTTATTAATCTCTCCTTTGGTTTTCAGTATTTCTAATTTAGCATTTAATTAGGAATTTTCAATTTGTTATTTTACTAACTTTTTCAATTGCATGCCCAATTCATTGATCTCTCTTTTCTCTAATTTATTCATGTATGCACTCCATGCAGCTCCAGCTTCCACCTTCCCCAATCAATGTAATAAGGGGAATCTGAACAAACTTTGAGGTTCCAGAACCCACAAAATGACACACAGAAGCTAACCTCCTACTGAGGACAGCCAGGAAGACTGGCAGGAATCATCCAGCACAGCACTCTGGGACCGCGGCCCAGGCCTGGGTGAGCAGGTGGTTTTAGGCCCAGGGCGGGTCTGCCCAGCCGCTGGCCAGAGGGACTCCAGATCAGCAGCAGCTATGGCCGTTTCCAGAATTATCAACACATAGATGCGAAGGACAAAGTGCAGTCTGGAATTCAGGAACCCAGTAAGTGGGAGTTCATGACTTTTGCCACCAGGGCAAGAAGCCACTGAGATGCCTGGTGCAGCCAACCAGTGCCACATGGCAGCGTCAGCTCCTGATCTGCAGAGTGTAGGGTGACCAAACGACCAGTCTAAAGGATAATCACTATTGCATTAACCTTCTTGGATCTGGATTGCAGTCTAGGGTGGAGGTCTGGGGTACATGACTAGCTTGCCAGAGTGTGTGGAGGCCTCAGAGAGGGCACCCATCTAATATGTCTGGTAGCTGAGAAAACCCCAGCATTTGGGATGAAAGCTCCCCTCTCTGGTGGCAGAGTCCTGCTGTGGCAAAGAGCCCAGGGGTCAAGTGACTGAGGGACAACATGACCAGGGAAAGGGAACAAAGCAGATAAAAGATTCCAACATTAGACTCCTATTTTGGGGACAAAAAGGAGCAAAGCATGGAACAGGAGGAAGACAATGAAGTCAGAAGTCCTGCACCAAAAGCTTCAAACAAAAATATGAGCTGGTTATTGGCCATAAAAGACGTTAAGAAGCAGATAAGGGAAGTGGAGGAAAAATGGGGAAGAGAAATGAGAACAATGAAAGAAAATTATGAAATGACAGTCAACAGCCTGACTGAGGAAAATAATACCTTAAAAACAGACTCACTCAAATGGCAAAGAAGACTCAAAAAGGCAATGAGGAGAAGAATGCCTTAAAAAGCTGAATTTGCCACATGGAAAAAGAATCCCAAAAGCTCACTGAGGAGAATCATTGCTTCAGAATTGGATTGGAGAAAATGCAAGCTAATGACTTGATGAGAAATCATGATGCTGTTAAACAGATCCAAAGATTCAGGAGGTCAAAGGAGCTGGGATTAAAACCAAGTCACATACCCAGCAAAACTGAGTATCATGTTTCAGGGGAAAATATGGTCATTCAGTGGAATAAAGGACTTCCAAGCATTCTTGTTGAAAAAACCAAAGGTGAATACAAAATTTGACATTCAGATACATAAAGCATTAGAATGTAAACAGGGAAAAGAAATCATAAGGAACTTATCAAAGTTGAACTATTAACATTCCTACATAGAAAAACAATAATTGTAACTTAGGAAACTTTTCTCAGTAGTTGAAGGGAATATATATATATATATATATATGTATATATATATATATATATATTTATGGGCATATGTTTACAGGTATACATAGATAAAGGGTACAGGACCAATTTAACAGGAAGGGATGATACTTAAAAGGTGAAATTAAGAGGTGAGAGGGGAATATAATAAGAGGACATGGGGAGAGACAGGATGGGGTAAACTATCTCATATAGAAGAGGCAAGGGAAAATGGTCAGAATGGAGGGAAAGAATAGGAAGGCAAAAGGAAATGGGTCAATGTTATTCCAATGGAATTTGGCTCAGGGAGGGAATGAAATACACTCTAAATAGGGTATCTCACCCTACAGGAGAGTAGAGGGGAAGGGGATGAGAGAGGTGATGATGGAAGGGAGGGCAGGCTGGGGGGGAGAGAAGTTGGAAGCACCCACTTTTGAAAAGGGACGGGATCAAAGTAGAGAATAGAACAAGTGGGAGGTGGGATATGAGGGAGGGAAATAAAGTTAGTCTTTTTCTCTATATCTACTATGTTGTTGTTTTGCATTAGCCACACATGTGCAACCTATACTGAACTGCTTATCTTCCCAGTAAGGGTGGGTGACAAGGGAGGAAGGGAATGAATCTGGAATTTACAATTTTAAAACCAAATGTTTAAATATATATATATATATATATATATATATATATATATATACTATTATTAATATTATTTTACATGTTATTCGGAAATAAGATATACAGGCACTGGGGCATAGAGATTCACTGGAAAAGTGGAAAGGGGTATGGGAAAAAATATGGTAGAGGGCAGATTGGAGAAGGGGATATCCTGTGGGACTGCTATTTTGGTGCGGTGGATAGGGAAAAAACGGAGAGAAAATTTGTAACTCAATATCTTGCAGAAATAAATGTTGTGATTCAGAAGTTAACAAAGCATTTGTAAAAAAAAAAAACTTAATTCGGTATGGCTAGATGGCACACTGAATAAAGAACTGGCCCTGGAGTCAGGAGGACTTGAGTTCAAATCTGGCCTCAAAAAAACCTAGCTATGTGAACTTAGACAAGTCACTTAACCCCAATTGCCCTTCCTTCCCCTCTCCAAAAGGCAAAAAACAACAAAAATATTAGATTCAACCTCTTTATTTTTGGTTCAACCTCTTTCTTCCCTATGCCTCCTTTATTAACAATGTTGATTTAGAGACAATACTCTCCTTTGAGGTAGTTATGTGGCCTTCTATGCATCAGCATTTTTCATTTTATTTCAGGTGAACTTGGAAACTCTAATATTGTAAGTTTATATGAATGTATGTAGGTATGTAAATCAAGAACTTCAGGATTCTAGGAGTCCCAAGGACTCTGAGAATCTGAAAGTTAAGTCCAGGCTTATTTTGAAACCAACTCAGCATGAATGTCCTGTGAATGGACAAGCAATCTTTGGGTCTCAGCTCAGCATTAGCACAGATGAGGACTTATCCATCAGTGATGCTGCATTTGGGTATGAACTCCATGGGGCTGGTGCTATGTAGAAACTATCTGATATAAGCCCACTTTCCCCAGAATCTACGGTTGATAATAGAAAAGAGAGTTGTATGAAACTATTCATGGAAATATTTGTACATCTATTCTTGCAATAACTTTGAAGTAAATATCTCTTTGTTTAAGTTAATTAGTGTTAACTGATTAAATAGAACTGAGGTTACTAGAACTAGAAGCTGAGGGGGCAGGCACACCAGAACAGGGGCTTAAGCCAAAAGCAGTAAGGAAGAGATCATCTATCCCCTCAGGGATACTGCTAGCCTTCTGAATGAGAGATGCTGCAGCCTGACTTGGGGATAGTGAGCCTAGAGTCTATTCATTACATTTTTATTGTGCAAATTGTTTTCATGGGTCCACTTATTGCAGTTTGCCTGTCTCTGCTTCTTTGTATTCTTCATAAGTAACGTTTCCTATTCACAATATTACATAACCTCCATGTGCCCCAGTTTTTTGGTACCACATAAAAGTGCTGCTACAGGGCAGCTAGGTGGCAGAGTGGATAGTGTGCCAGATTTGGAGTCAGGAAGGCTCATCTTTCTAAGTTAAAATATCACCTCCAATATACTGGTTGAGTGACCCTGGGCAAGTCACTTAGCCCTTTTTGTCTCACTTTCTCACCTTCAAAATGAGTCGGAGAAGAAAATGAAGAACCGCTCTAGTACCTTTGCCAGAAAACTGTAAATGAGGTGACAATGAGTAGCACATAATTGAAACAACCAAAGAAGAAGAAAAACAACAGATTTCTGTCTATATTTGCCCTTTCTTTCTTTGACATCCTCTTAGTAGGGTCTGGGTATCAAACAGTATCTGGCAACTTAATCATTTTTTTTAACATAATTCTAAAATGCTTTACAGAATGGTTGGGCCAATGCTTCCATATTCTAAGATTGTATTAGGTTTCCTCTTCAATGCTTCCTCAGAAGTGAGGGAATGATTCTGCAAAAAGAAGTATAGGCTCCCTGCCAATCTTCTCCTCTGTCTGCAGAGAGTTTGACCCTGTAACTCCAACTAGTGTCATTAGAAATAGTCTTCTTTTGATAAGATTGGGTTTTTGGAAAACAAAACTTTTACTTTTGCGGAAAGTACCATCCAGAAGTTGCTGGATTTGTTTTTATTTCTAATAAAGCATCCCAACAACAATATTCAATCATTAGTCATCTTTTGTTGCTTCTCATTATGAAACAAGTGGCTATAGCAGAAATAGAAAATATAAATGTAGAGGTCAGTCTTTTCATTTTTCTTGCTAGGCTCTAGGAAACTCAAATAAGCCCAAGTAAAAAGCATATAAGTATCTTATCAGTAGTGTTGTTATGCTACTACCAATATAGATAAATACGTACATTTGCATTCATGTGTGTACACATGATATAGTTTTGATACATATAAACACATATATTTATGCATATGTATATAAGCTACATAGATATGCACATATATGTGCACTTCATATATTATATTCACATGTATACATGTATAATGTTCTGTGTGTCTGTGTATATACCTTCAGGTTTAGATTTTATCCATGCTCATGGACATATATATATATATAATATTTGCTATATGTACGTACTATAAATATGTCTACACATTTTACATGTGTGTGTATATATTTCATTTTGCTCAAAGTCAGTCTTGGAAATGAAAATATATATTTGCATGTAAGAAGTAGTGGTGGTGTGCAAAAACTCAAGGTGACACCAGCTGCTTAGTGACTGGTTGAACACCACATCAGTGGGGCTACAATCTGTCTTCAGTTTGGCCAATGATGGCAATTGTTTTCACACCACTCTAACTCTACATGGTGGAAATGTCACCATCTGATTAGCTATAACCATTCTCTTGATTTATAATAGCCATTAGTTGGGGCTACTCACTTTTACAGTTTTTCATGTTCCAAAGGAGTGATTTGACCATGGCCATGTATAATTACAGTCCAATTGGTTCAGGCAGTAGCTGACCAACTACTCAGACATTTGCTTTATTACCAACCTTGACTCCAACTTTAATTAACTAATAATATATTCAATTTCTACTTCAGAGAAGCATGTGGCTATTAATACTCTTCGATCACCTCAAGTATCTGTACATACTGTGGATGTTCAATAAAAAGGATTGACTGACTGCTTGCCAAAAAGTGAAATCCAGTTAAGGAGGCAGAGCAAAAACAAACTCCTTGCAAAGATATGGGCAGGATATTTATAAAGAATTTGTTGCTCTTTCAGTAGTTATTATAGTGACAGAGTGAATCAGTCCTGTGACAGGAATCAATTCAAAGCTTTGTAAGATCTGAAACAGCAGCAAAACTTTCAAATGCTTAGCCTTGTGGCTTATTTTCCTTGTCATTTGATCAGTCATGCCCTTTTCTCAAAAACGCATGAGTGTGAGATAGCATCATTCCTTGGGTGCTGGAAGTGTGATGGTGCTAGATTCAAGCCTCACAGACCACTTCCAGGGCTGTGTGCCTTCACATTAGCATAGAACTCTCCGGCAGAATCTGGCAGGTGAGTGTTGCTATCATTAATAAAATCCCTTTTACATTTCCATGGAAAGAAGCAGAGACACATCTGCAAGGAAAGGATTTCTTGAGCTCTAAGAGCCCCATCTGCACTTGGAAGATAAGAAAGCAAACACTCAATTATAAATAAAATATACATAAAACAAGTGAATGTATGTGGATTGACTACTTATCCATAAGAGCAAAGCCAGATAGGACCATTACCTTATAATTGAGAAGTCCTAGATGCTAAATAAGAATTGATTGAGGGATAAACATGTATTTATGGAACACAGATTTAGTTGTGTAAAATGCTCTCAAAGTTTATATTATATAAACATTTAAGAAATGGCAAATTTATTCATATGCTATCTGTTGAATTTGACCTATCACCTTCGTCTCACTACTTTTTAACACGCAGATATCTAACTCTCATTACTGAAGGTGTGGTCCTCCTTAATGAGCAGATGGGCCTTTTACAAAGGAGCAGGAAGTTGCAATCAATAAAAAGCACAATTTTCCTTTACTTAGTTGTTCATGACATTCTCAAAAAAGAAAAAATCTTATTTCACTTTCCTCATCTTCTCATACTCTCAATTCTGACCTGGCCTGCTGGAGGCATTTTATACATCACACTCTATCTCTGTGTCTGAGCTCCTCCACAAGTGGCCCTCCATATACAGTCCAATCAATTCCAACAAAACAGAAGTCTGAAATCTACCTTCAACTTCAAAGTCTTTCTGTTTTGTTTTAAACCCCCCAATCACTAACAACCTCTCCCTTTTGAAACTATTTTATTATTTGGTATATATTTTCCATTTAATTATTTTACCCAACCCATGTTTTTTTAGTAGAACATAAGCTCCTTGAGGTCAGGAACTGTTTTGGGTTTGTTTTTGCTGTTGTTGCTGTTTCTCAGTCTTGCTATCCCTGGAGCCTAGCATAATCCCTTGTACGAAGTAGTCAATAATAATGATAATCATGTGATAATCATGTTAATAAGGATACTGATAATAATAGCTGGCTTTATATAACATTTTAAGGTTTGTAAAGTGCTTTGCAATATATTTTTCTTGCTACTCAATCATTGCTAAATTCAATTCAATTTTGGAATCTTACCCATTAAGTAGACATGGGGTGTGTAGTAGCCTCTGAGAGGGGTCTCCTTCTGAAGGAAGCTGAAAGTCTGCAGTCATGGGAAATTACAGTCAGGATGAGCAGCAGGGTATAAGGAAAAGACAGTCTAGGGATTTCAAAGTCAAATAACCATTTCCATGGAGAGGAAAATCACTATTAGCTGCCCAAAATGTGAATATAGCTCATAATATGCTATATATTTCCATCCAGGGGATGAAACAGATAGTTAATAGCACCATGGTATGCCATGTAGTTCTTCCATCCCACCTCCTTGATTTACTTTACCTTCAATCTAATCCTTTCCAATAACACAGTGATAAATCCCAGAACAAACTCACAGGACTTCTAAGTTAAGAGAGATAAAGCTAAGTACAGATCCATAGCCCCCAAAATATGTCAGTCTTTTAAGACTAAATCAGACTGCTTAAGTAGGTAATAGAACTTTGTAGGAAGCTCCAATTGACAGGAAGGTCCCTTGATGAAAACTCACTCTTTTAGGAATAATCTTGGCAACTCTGCCTTTTCAACTTTTCAAGTCCATGCAATGAGCTAATATCAACCCATTTGACTGTCCCACTATCTATTTTGCTTTGTTGTCTATAGTCACCCCCACTTCTCAGCCTGCTCCAATAAAGATTCATTCAAGTCATTCACCAAACATTTATTTAGCACTTGTTATGTGCCAAGCATTTTGCTACAGTGGGGGAATAAAAAAAATCAGTCCTTGCAATCAAGGTTTTTCCGTTATACTTAGTGGACATTTAGAGCTGAAAGGGCCCATGGAGGTGATTTACTTCAATTTTCTCATTTTCCAGATAAATAACAATTTCCTAAAGAATTGGAGTCACTTGCCAAGGTCACAAAGCGAATAGGCAGCAGGGGCAGCGCATGAACCCATTTCTCTAATTCCAAATCCAGTGTTCTTCCATTACCACATGGTTACAGGGTCTAGCAATGGTACCTACATAGAGTACATAATCAGTAAACATCAGAGTAAGCATTCAAAAGTAGGTTGTTCCTATGAGTCTAGAAGAGATGGGATAATATGCACAGAGCAATGAGTTTTCTGCCATTGACTTTTTGATTTGGGACTAAAATCTGATATTGTAGAAGCCTGTAATGATGTTCTATATGCTTCACAATTTTCCTACTACCACAGCACTAGTATAAGGCCTTTCTTACTTCAGATACTTTTTCTAATTAGTTTTTCCACTTCAATATCCCTCCTGCACTTTAATCTCTTCTTCATACCAGTGACTGATTCATTCTCCTTATCATAATGTTTTTCCATTATTTTTTTTTCAGCAGCTCTAGATAGTTACCTTCCTTAGCCTGGCATTCTTAGAGACCTCAGTTTTCCTTTAAGGTCCATCTTAAAGGCCACTTCTTATGTAAAGCTTTCTCTGATCCCATCAATTTCAAATTCTCTGTCTTTAAAACATCTTACTTTTGCTTATTTTTGTACATGCCATAGAATGTAAATTCCTTGAGCGTAGGCATTGTCCTTGCCTTTTATGTCTCCAGCATGTAAAATAATAACTTGCACAAAGAAGGTGATTAATAAAAGTATATGGAATTGATTTCCTAATTCACACTTACATATATTCTTGACTTCTCAATACACATGGAAGTTGCCATAATTTTCTCATAATTTCATCATCTGCTGTTCTTGTCACTTGTTGCTCTGGGTTCTTCCATTAATCCTACCCTTGACTGCCAATGCTAAGCTAATTCCCCTTTCAAATGAGATGCTCTATATACATCTGGAATCTCCTTTGATGGAGTCCTGCCTAATTCTCCTCTGCATGATGATGTATATTAATATTTCACTTTTTTTTCCAGAAAGACCTATTTGATAAGACCTGGGTTGGACGTCCAGCTCAGTCATTTAATGACTTTTTGACCTTTGGCAAATCACTCCCTCCCTATGAGTCTCAGCTGCCTTGTTCAAATAGGGAGGTTGGACTATATGACATGTATTGTCCATTGTCGTCTAAAAATGAGGAACAAAGAAAGGCAAAAGTTTGGAAACAGTACATATAAGGACAGGAAGGAAATTAATACAAAGCAATACAGAGATCCTTGGCATCACTAGCTAGAGCAGTGTGAATAGTTTTAGACTTTGAATGAAGAAGACCTGAGTAGCTATGTAATTTCAAGCAAGTTGCTTAGCCTTTTAGTCTATACAAAAATGAAGATAACCTACATCCTTTAGTTCTTGTGAGGTTCAAATGAGATAGACTATGTGATGTCCTTTACAAACCTTAAAATACTAAAAAAAATACCCTGCTACTATTATTAATTATTTGTATTATTGAAAATTATATTGATTTTATTTGAGTATTTTGGGTCCATGAAAAATAGAACTAAATGAATTTCTGTTATAACTAACATAATGATGAGATCTGATAGTATTATTTGTTGATGCATATTCCAATCCAACGTATCCTTAAAGGCATTAGCACTTTTATTTGAATGAGGGTAAAATGATAAAAACAAAAGAATTATTCTTTGCATAGAAAATAATTATTGAAGCATTTTAACTATTTGGTAAATGTCAAAATCCTTACATCTCTAATAAAAAGTGTATGTTTTCATCTATTCTGAGTCCTTTTAATATATAACTGTAAGAATGAGTTGCAGCAACTCCCCTCAGGCGTATTTATTGGATGAGGTAGTTTCATTTTGTTGCCAGAGATGTCATAATTTTGAAGAATGGTAAGATATAATAAAATATAGACAGAACTAGTCCAAACCTGTCATCCCTGGAAATACTTCGCACGAGTCTTAAATCTGGATCCTGGCACTGCTTTAGTTTGGATAAGAATTGACAAACTAATAAAATATGGATATTCCCAGACTAGAGAAATATTTATTTCAGTTCTTGATTAGTCAGTTCGTAACATTTATTAGAACCTACTATGTACCAAGTAGTGTCTTAAAATGGATATAAAATTGGTATAAAATTAAGAAAAGGATTCAAGTCTAACTGACATATGCTAGCTATATGACTCTATGCCAGTTATTTAACACGTCAATTCTCCAGGGAATTCTCTAAGATTACAAATTGCAAAGCAGGTACTAATAAATCCCATTAGTAATGAAAATTTAGTCACTTGAGTTAATTACCTTTTACAACTGAAATCATAGGTCCTCATTTACATTTCCCACGTATGAGGCAATGTACTATGCTTTGGAAATAGAAAGATAAAAACTAGACTTTCTCCATCCGCAAGGTACTTGGAAGGGGACAAAAATGTGTACTCATATTAAGAAATATGAAACAGATATGAGTTAATTTAAGGCAGGGAGGTCCTAGCAGCTAGGAAAATCAGGAAAAATGTTTTATGTACAAGGTAATGGTTGAGTGGAACTTTGAAGGAAACCATGGATTCTAAGCAGAAATGCTTTCCCAAAATGGGGAACAGCATTGGTAAAGACACAAAAGTGGGAGGTGAAATATCATATATGAAGAATAGCTTCTACTTTATCCTTACAATGTGCCAAGAATTGTTCTAAGTGCTACAAATACAAATGCGAAATAAGATAGTTTGGGCCCAAAGGAGATTAGATTCTAATAGAGGAGACAACACATGTAGGGGAAGGGGGTTGTGGTTGCAGGGTTGGGGAATCTGTGACCTTGAGACCACACATGGCCTTCTAGATCCTTAAGTGCAGCCTTTTGACTGAATCAGATTGTTCCAGGGAATACATATCACTTTGGGTTTTGTTTCTTTGTATGTCTTTCCTCTTTTTAAAAAAACAATAAAAAAAATTATCAATTAAAATGAACACTTTCTTATATATAGTAGAAGAAAGAGGATACTGGTGCAGTGCATAGAGCACAGGCCCTGGAGTCAGGAGGACCTGAGTTCAAATCCAGCCTCAGATACTTAACACTTACTAGGTGTGTGACCTTGGGCAAGTTACTTCACCCCAATTGCCCTGCTGCCCCCCTCCAAAAATGTTTATATATATTTTTATTATTATTATTTTTGGAAAGGATATTGCATGAAACTATAAATCTTACATATAGACAGCTTTTTAAAAAATCTATAATTCAACATGTAACTTTCAAAAATGTCCTTTGCTTCTGTGCTTCCTTCTGTCCCCCTTTTTTTTCTTCTGTGCATTTAAAAAACAAATTGTTCCAATGACCTTTTTTTCCCCTTTTTGGCCTACTGATCCTTATAATTCACATGGAGGAGGATGGGATGTCTTTCTTTCTGGGGAGCAACCAGAATCAACTACAGAATGCCTGTGCTTACTCTAAACTGGGGAGCAGGGTGCTTATGTTACATGTAATCATATCTTTCTAAAAGCAGCCACCCCAACTTCTTCCACATGGAGCATTGTATCAATACTCCCCTCAACCCCATTACATATACACAGCCAATCAAAACTAATTCCCATACTGAATGTATCCAAATGTTTGTCCTTTCATGCAATTTGAGTCTATAAGCTCTTTTCAAGGAGATGGGTGGCACTCATCTCCATCAATCTCCTGGAATCATGGTTGGTCATTGCATTGATAAGAGTTCTTAAGTTTTCGAATGTAGTTTGCCTTTATGCATATCACTTTGCTAGTTGTGTGAGGGATGGAGAGGGGAGATACTTGAGTCAAGGAGAAGCCTTCTTAGAAGGATCAGTCCAAGAAAAAAGGTAAAAGGGGACTGAACTAGGGTCGTGGTACTCCCAAAGGAGCTTAGATTTTAACAGAGGAAATAACTTATGTAGAGGAGCAGTAGAGGGAAGGGGCTATGGAGTAGAAAGATGGGTTTTGATAGAAGAAATGCTCTGGAAGAAGAATTGGAAAGGAGGACAGGGTTCACATTGAGAGAAAGTGAAGAGTTGAGAATCATTCTGATGATACAGACCTCAGTGGCAGAAATTATGGCGGGAAATTCAATAGGAATAGTTGTCAGGATGACGGATGTGTTTTAGTAGAAAGCTAATGAGTTCTGCTTTGGACATGTTGAGTATGAGATGCCTATAGGAAATCCAGGTGGAAATGTCCAATAGGAAGGAAAGCATATGGGATGGCTGCCATTGCCTTAGTCTGCTTTGCCAAATAGTGGTGTACTTCATACAAAATGTGGAGGCTGGGAGTCCAGGAAAACCATAATCCCAGGTAATCCTTAATAATTTAATTTTATCAATAAAAGCAGAATTGTCTGTAATTTCTATAAAAATTGAGAGTATAAGATTTTCCATTTTATTATTTGAATTCATGAAGGGCTCAAAATTCTGTCATTCTTCCATTCAGACCAGATTTTCAACCAAAAACTGCTTATATGTGATAGGAAGGACTGAATTCCCATGGAGAATACTTAAATAAAAATCTCTGTACATTATCCAAATACTTTCACATATGTGATTTAATTTTAATTCTGTACCAATTCTATAAAGTAGTTGTATTACCCAGTGGAGGAAACTTGGGTACAGAGAAATCAAGTGATTTGTTTAAGCTCACAGAGAAAATTGATTAGAGAGACAGGTTTCAGATTCAGATTTGCCAATTCACAGTCCACTTCATCCTTTCTATTTTATAAGGGAAGCTAATGAGGGATCTAAATTCTTATCATTAACCAGAGAAGGAAAAAGAGGATACTTCAAGAAGAATTTAGAAGCAGCAAATAAAAAGAGAATTAAGGGAGATAGCTCAACTATGGTAGGGTTTCTGAGTGTACAAAAGTTATGGCTACTTTTCTGAGGTAACTTGTTTCCTTATCTCCATCCTTGAGGATATAAATAGGTAGCATTTAAATATCATTTAAACAAATTAAAACTTCAATTTAAAGTTTAAGGTTTGAAAATCACATTATAACATATTTGATTCTCACAACCCTGTGATATATGTGCTAATATTAGCCTGATTTTTCAGATGAGTAAATTAAGACACAAAGAGATTTGACCAGGGTTACATAGCTAGTAAATTTCTGAAACAGATTTGAACTCAACATTCCCGACTCCAAGTCCTGCACTCTCTTCACTGTACCATCTAACTTCCTAAATATTCTTCTAAATCTAGAATCTAAATTACTGATTCTGGTAGAAGGAAGTCGTTTCCTGAATATTAATTCAGAAACTTCTGCCAAAAAACATGGGTGCTATGAGTATGGACTTGTGGTAACATCAATTTAGGAAAGCTAGAGGGGATGTGGATGTAATATGTTAGGGAACAGATGTAGATAGAGCAAAGTAGATAGCTAATTGGAATACAAATCAGGAAATGTTTAAAATACTTGGGAAGGTAGGAAATGTTAGCTAAATGAACACTATCAGAGACACTGGCTATTCCTGGATAATAAGTTCTGTCCTTGTGGCTCTCATTACACTATGAATACATAGGTAGATACAGTGTGGCATAGTTGATAGACTGCATATCAAGAAGACATGGTATTGGGGGAGGAAGGTAGAGCCAAAATGATGGAGGAAAGGCAGCAATCCATTGTAATTCTCCCAACTTTGCTCTCCAAATTGTTTTAAAATAATGTCTCAAGTCAGATTTTGGAGAGGCAAAGTCAACTAAAGTTCAGGAAGAGACATTTTACCAGCCTAACACAACTTAGAAGGTAGACAGGAAAGGTCTGTGACACAGGGGTAAGATCCTAGGGTACATGAGGCAGCAGTAGGCTTTGGAGAACATCAGCAACAACAGCTTTGGGAGCTTAGACAAGGGATGGTAAGGGAGTTGGACAACTGGTCAGAAAGGGATTATAAGGCACTTCTGTTCAAAATGTTTGTAGCTGGTACTGCCCATAAGCAGACATGGGTCTCAATTCCAGGGTGTAAAGGTATACTTGTGATCATTCACAAGGGAGCAAAGGCTCTGGTCACAGTTCTAAGCCAGGGAAGAATGCTAGTACTTGTGGTTACAGGACATCAAGAGATATGGGGACAGTTCCAGGTTTGCAGCTTCAGTGGAACAGGGGTCTTCACAGGTAAACCCCAGAACAAAAACTAGCAGAGCATTGATCATACCTCTCCACAGATCACACCACTTTGGAAGCACCAAAAACATGTAGAACCCTACAACTAACTCTGAAAACAGCAATTTGAATAAACTTGAAGATTGGACCAGTGCTTCCCCATCACCAGGTGAGCCGAGTGCAACTTTAACATAAAATTCAAATGAAAATAAATAGACTCAGAACCATAAAAATCTACTACTATGGCAGGGAAGAATAAGACATAAAATTTGAATAAGACAACAATATAAATACATCTATAAGCAACACCTCAAAAAAAAACTCTAACTAGACTCAAAGCCAGCAAGAATTCTTAGAAGCATTAAAGAGTGGTAGAATAAATTTTCAGAGAAAAAAAAAAAACATTAGAGTGACGCAAGAAAATTATTTAAAGACAACTAAAAGAGGTTGGTAAGAGTCATGAAAATTATCAAAGAAAATAATACATTAAAAAATTGGTGGTGGCTAGAGCTAAGATGGCAGAGAAAAAGTAAGAACTCACCTGATCTCTCCCCAAAATCCCTCCAAAAAACTTTAAATAATGCCTCAAAATGAATTCTGTAGTGGCAGAATCCACAAAAGGACAGGGCGAAACAATTTTCTAGCACATGACAATTTAGAAGGCCTTCAAGAAATATGTTTTGGGCCCAGGTAATAGTGGAGCACAGTCCAACTCAGGCAATACCCCTGTAAGCCATCAGCTATTCTTGGGTGCAATTGAAGTAGCAGCAGCTTCCAGATATCTCAGACAATAGATCATCAGACAACTGGTGAGAAGGAGATTACTAGGGTCCCTTTGTAGGCACTGGGTGTAGAATACTGTGACATTGCCCATACATGGATCTAGTTTCTATTCCAAGGTGAAATGGCAAGCAAAGAAGTACTTAGGGCCTTGTTTCAACTATTTAATTAGTTAGCACCTTGTTTTAGTTCAGGTTTCTTTTGAGCCTTTTCCATGATTATATCAAATCTTTGTTAAAAACAGAACTTGTAAACCCCACGGTGGGAGGAAATTGCTGATGCAACAGGAAAGGGCAGAACAGGGTGGAGCTAATGACCATATATAGGAGAAGTCAAAGCTGGGAAAGAGCAGAATTGAGAAGGGGAACTTTGTGGTGGCCAGGCTCTCTGTCTGTTCTGTTGTGTTGTATTTTGTTTGTGATACTTTGTACAGAAGCCCTGGAACCTTACTGGAAGCCCTGAAAGAGGATTTTCTTGTTGTCTGTTTACGGAAATCCTGAAGAGGGGTTTCAGAAGTCCTGGAACCATACTGATGATGTGTGTTGAGTTCTCAGATCTTGTTGGTGGGTCTGTGTTGATTTCGCAGGCAGATAGTGAATTAATGATGGTGCCGGCATGAATGTTGTTTTGGTTCTGCTAAGCTTTGTCTTCCCAGAAACAGAAACTGTGAAGGACTTGAGGTGGACTGGACACTCTGAACTTCAGTATGGAATGGGAACTGGATGAGGAGCTAGAGAAGTAGCTGAGAGGTGCCTACCTTAGAAACCAAGTGACAGTCTGGGTAGATTCAGTCAAGAGCTGGGACCATAGAAGAGGAATCGAATCATGTCCTTTGGGAGCCAGACTCAAGTCAAGATGAAAAGACCTCTTCTTGGGTACTTAATGCTAACTGAGAAGATCATGATATACTATGACCTAGAGGTGGAGAACTTTGACCTTTGTACTTTGTGTCCCTTAAGGAAGTTTGTTCCTTGAGGATAATTGAGTTAAGGTCTTACTGAATCATATTTTTTAAACTTTAAAATTATGTGGCCACTTTGGTGAAAATCATGTGGCCACTTTATGTTATAACATTGTGAATGCTATATTTTGGTTTCTGTGAATGTTTTGCTTTAATTTAATGCTGAATAAATAGAGAGTTCACTATACTATGTGATCAGAACCTTAAAGCTGTTCACAGCAGCAGTCCTCTGGAAAGCTGCTCATGCTTGGCTTTACACTAGGTTATAGTTCCCCCAAATGGGATCATGAATAATTATACACAAGTGAATACTACCAAACAACAATGCAGTCAGGAGGCACAGTGGATAGAGCACTGGCCTTGGAATCAGAAAGACTCATTGTAATTGTAATAGGCTAGAAAGGTCTTCCCTCTTCATTAATAGTCCTATGTGACCACGTGTGTCTGCCTTTTCCCTTGGAACAGGAGACATTCCCAGGTCTAAAGGTACACAGGTATTTCAATCACAGCTTTGATACATCCTGAATCACTTAGAGCCCATTGGGTGAAGAACTTGGCTAAGGAGGAGTTTACTTAGGGAGCTTTCAGGAAGGCTTTCATACCTTTTGGTACTAAGGTAATTAGGCACTGAGTCTCCAGAGTTGTGATGCTGTCTGATTCTGAACCTTTTAGTTGAAAGCTGTATACACTGCTGTAATGGTAAGGAAATTTGAAGATCTTCCCTGTCCTTAATAGGCCTAGGAAATTTGAAGATCTTCCCTGCCCCTTAAAGGGCTTCCCTTGGAGCCCAACAAGAGAAACTTGCTTAGAGGAGTCTTGTTTTTCAGGAAAGTCCACACCTTTTTTTACTTTGTAATTAGGCAGTGAGTCACAACACTTGTGATTTCCTCTGACCCTGAAGAAGGGCATATATGTGTGTGTGTGTATGTATATGTGTATGTATGTATACATGTATGTGTGTATGTATGTATGTATATCGGTGAGGTTTTGCTTTGAGGCTCACTTATGGAAAGAGTTGTGTGACTTGACCAGATGAGCCTCTGGGTAGTTATTGAGATGCCCAGCTTTGAAAACTCAGATGTTCGTGCTTCTCTCTCTGGTAACTATGTGTGTCTGTAGTGGTCAGACAACTAGAAGACCTGTCTGTTGTTCTGTTGAATTGTGTTATTTTCTCTATCTGTATTTTTTTGTCTGCTTGTAATTTCTGTTTATATTTTTTCTGAAGTTCAGGGAGCTGACTTTCCTCCCTGAACTAAGTGAATGACATATGTGTTTGATTAAAGTAGGATTGTTAACCCCTTTTAAATTTCTTTCCTTTAGAAAAGCAGATCAAAGAACCTGTGCGAGTAGCCATTCTGGGTGTGCTAGGGTACATTCTGTTATAACTGGGAGGTTGGTATTTTATGTTGGGCGTTCATTTATGAGAAGGACCTTTTAATTCCCTGAACAGAACTCTGAGTAGCTGTTTGTGAATAGCACCCCAACTACTCATAGGTTTGTGTTCTCCTGATTCAGTGGTGTATGTAGGTGGTTGTATTACTTTGTTCCAATAATAGGAGCCCTGTCTGTTGAATCTCTGTGCTAATTTCTCTGCTTGTATTTTCTACTTATCTGTAATTAAAGCAAGATTGTTGACCCCTTTAAAAGTTGTCTTTCCTTTAGCAAAGCAGATCAAAGAACCTGTTCTAACAGCCCTCCTGGGTGTGCTAGGGTGCTTGCTGATACACTCATCTTCAAGAGTACAAATCCAGCTTCAGACACTTACTTGTTGTATGACCCTGTGCAAGTCACTTAAGCCTGTTTGCCTTAGTTTCTCCCTTTAAAAATGAGCAGGAGCAGGAAATGGTGAATCACTCTGGTATCTCTTCCAAAAAAAACCCAAATAGGGTAACAAAGAGCTGTACATGACTGAAAAAATTGAATAGCAACATTATATAGTTCAACTTTTGCCTTTGGTTTCATTTCACCTCTTCTTTCAGTCATCCTTTACTCCTCTTGTAGAAGGCTCACTCTGATGACTTATCAAATAGGATGTCAGCAAATTGACACTCAGAAAGATTTTATAAAGTGATGCATAACATGGAAACGATAAAAGAACTTACTGATCCAGCCCACCTCCCATCACATCCATATCCCCACTGTATGCTTAATAGTCATGGGATATAATTGGATTGGCAATAATTTATATTCCTAGTGAAGGGGTGACATCAATATCTTAGTCTTTGATTGGATATATTTAGCCAGAATTAAATGTGGATGAAATGGTGATAAAGTTAGGATAGCCAGAATCCATAGTGAATCTCTAAGAATGCAGGATTATTTGCAGGGCTCAGAACATGTTTCATTAGGTGAGTTGTGTTTAAAACCAGGGGAGCACTCTTAGTATCAGGGTCATAGGTGGGTTCAGTCAGCATAGTAAGTGGATTCTGATACATGCCTCCATTCTATACTTCCCTCTTTTCTCATCAGAATCAGCATTGATGTGTCCTATAATAAGCATGTAGCAGAGACAGCCCTCAGTGATTTTGATCTCCAGTGTTTACACAGTCCCTACTAAAAGATCAACATGCCATCCTTCAGGTACTTTGTCAAGTTTACTTAGATTCTGCCTACTGGGAACTAGAGAGAGATGTGACACCACTTTATAACTTAGCTGTCAGGGGGAGGCCCAAGCTCGTATCTAACATGTAATCTCTGTTCTTTTTGAGATTTTGATTGTTTATTTTCCAAAGGTACTCCAGGTTTAGGGAACAATAAGATAATATTTTTTGAGTTGCTTCCTCTGACCAATATTGTCCATCTATTACACTTATTTTAGACATTGATGATGAATGTGGGAAGGCTTTTGAAATAAGAATCTGAAAAGTTTGTTAACTGGCCAGGAAGAAAAAATTATTTTTCAGCAAGCAATTTTTATTAACATATCCCTCTAATGTATTTAGAGATTAGGGATGGGGTAGGGAAAAGACATGTCACATTGAGAATGCAGTCACCAATTGAGGTAGGCTTTACAGCCCAAATTCCCTACATGAAAACCAGAAATTAGGAGACAAATAGTTTAAAAAATAGGTTTGTTGAAACAATGCCTACGAACTTAACTGGATTTTCCTATAGCTTTCAAAGACCCTGCAAGATGCAGAAAATGAGAAATACTCCTGTTTTATAAGATATATTGTCATTTAACAAGGGGAAATGCAATGCTGTACGTGACCACCTTGAATTAAATACATTTATGGAATACTCTTCTTTCTGAACAAATAGATCGAGATTACTCATAGTAATCACACTGGGAGTTTATAAATATCACAGAAAAATCCATTGTGTGACCTTTTAGCCCTAGGCATGCTGAGGATACTCTGGTATTTATGTAGCAAGTTCCTCAGTATAACCGTAAAATCTCAGTTCTGATGTTACCCTATTAACAGTGTGGCCAGTCTGAAGCTATAAAAAATAAAACAAACAAACAAACAAACAAACAGAACCACCAAAGGGAAGGAAATTGTTAGGCTTTTTTTTTTCCTTCTAGTGCTAAGACCTCTTGGATTGCAAGGTATTTTGAGGCAAACATTAGATATTATATTGTTTTGTATGAGATGCAATAACTTCTATAAAAGGTGGACACAAAGAATAGTTAGTAAACATTCCAGACTGATTAAATAATATACATCTAGAATCACAAAATCAGAGAGCTAAAAGGTGCAGGTGGTCACAGAACCTCTACTGGAAATTCTCAAGTGATATACAATTCACTACCTGCAGAAATAGTTTATTCTATTTCTGGTTTCCTTTAAAAGTTAGTAAATTTTTCTTTGTATCAAAGGTCCCTCTCTTGGGCCATTACAGTTGATGTCTTTATTTGTTTGTTTATTGATGGCTTAGCGATTTCTACAAAAAGAAACAAATTGATAAATGAAATTAAAAAACAACGGGCCTTCACTTGACAGTGTTTTAGTTTACACAAGGAAAAGCACTAATCTTGAGACACTCATCAGGAAAGAGACAAGGGAAGAGAGTGTCATATCAAGAAGAAAGTTTTTGGAGCCTATCCATGGCGAAAACAAGGATACATTTGGACCTTTGAGGCAAGATATATCTGTCAATTAGTCAACAATGGAAGAGTTTGTGTGATGATAGTAAAAGTTGCCCTTGGGTAAAATAATCTTTGAACCATAGGAAGAAGAGAAAGGTGATTGATACTACAGAAAGACTTTCAGAACTGGCACCCAAGGTATGAAAGTCTTATACCACTCCCACAGTTTGGTGTGGCATACTTGTGATCCATTCTGCATTTATATACTCATGCAAATGAGGACTAGACATCATATAGGAAGGGATGGAGTCTTACTTCATTTGGACTTAGGTTTTTGATGTAGGTTTAAAGCAAAAACATAGGAAATTTCTAGAAAACTGGTACTTAGAATTTGCTAAATTAAGGGCTTTATCATTATGTGACACTGCTAGTAAGCAAACAAATACATAAATACACATACATTTTATGGCAATATAAACAGACAAAGTTTTCTCAAGTATGCTTAGAAACTCAACCACTATGAGGGTGAAGGAAATGTATTGAGGAGAAGGCATGGTCAAAGTTGGGCAAAAGGTAGCAAAATTGTATACCCTGAGAATAGACCGAGTTAAGAATAGGTAAACAGTACCTGATATAGAAGGGGACACTCCTAATCACACCCAGATATGGTAGAGAAGTTTTGGGGTCACTTATATTAGGCTTAATATCACTTAGATAGGCTTAGGTGAGGATCAGGTAGGGGGAGTTTCATTATTGGGTCTGCAACTGGTGGGAGAATTTAACATTAACTATCTATAGCAGCAGAAGAGAGGACTAGCTCAGACAACTGCAGCTGGTCAAGTGTTTCATCCAGTCAGAAAGCTGTGAGCCTTCTCTGTCTGACACAGTTAACAGTGGAAAAACACAATCTGTCCTTGTGTATATGTTTTATGGGCATTAGGAGCACTTAACCTATGTGACTCTATACTGTTATAACTGTAACATGAAACAAGATAGAGGTTACATAGATATCACTCAAGTGTCTGCTTTTTTACCTCAGATATGACAGGCACCTAGGTGCCTAAGTAGAAAGAAAGCTGGACGTCACAGAACAGTAGATTCTTAATATGTGGGTTTCCAGAGAAGACTAAGGGTACTAAGAAAAAGAAGGGGTCGCATCTAAGGCCAAAAAAGGAAAGATCCAGATAATTAGGATGTTTGCTGTAGTTTGCAAAACTACAGCAATTCTTCTCTGCAGCATCGGGAAAACCTGCATTCAAATTCTTCCTCAAATGTTCTGCATTTCTCAGTGGCTACACTGAAACAGATGTGGCCAGGCATTTGGAAGCTGCCTGTTAACCTGCGGCTATGGTTAAGAACTCGGGCCAGTGCTGGCTACTGGCTGCCTGTTTGCTTAGAAACCTATATGGTGGGCATCTACCTGTTTGGTCTGGGCTGTGTTGAAGCATTTGGAAGCCTGGCTGCTGGAGGCTGCCTGTTTCCCCAGGGCTGTGCTAATGCCCATGGTGTTTCTTGGCATGGGAGACTATCAGTTCGCCTGACTATGCTAAGGCATATAGGGGTCCTGGTGTTGGCATTTGCTGTTCTGCTAGGCTGGGTTCAGGATCTCCCACTAATTTACTGAAATGGAGCATGTTTCTGGCTTACTGGGGCACTTCCCATTCTGGACTATGTTCCTCTTTCACCTAGGTTCCCCTTTCACCTAAGTGAGATGAACCTTCCTCCAAGTTTCTTGGGCTAAAAGGTTGTTTTACCCCATTTTTTTTTGCTGGTTCTGCTATTCCAGGATTTGCTTTGCGACTATTTTATGGCTGTTTGCAGGTGAGTATGTGAAAGTCTCAGCAGTTTAGTGCTTATTCCACCATCTTGACTCCAAAAAGACACTTTAAATACTAGAAATATGACTTTTGTTCTACATAACATTTTCCCCAATTAAGTAAAGGCCCCAATAGATATTTAGAGATATGAAACAGAGTTGAAATCTTGTGTAAGCTGCACAGATGCTGAGTCTCATACTACTCATAATTAAAGGCTGATTCTGAACAAGGAAAAGTTTGACCAGTAAATAAGACAACATTCAATATGTTGTCTAAATATTGTCTCATGATTTGTCCAAGAATCTCAAGGTTAAGAAAACAGTTTTACTATCTCTTATGCATTAAGAAAACTACTGAATGAATGCACCTTTTCTGTACTATTCAATATGAATAGTGACATCCATGGCCTCCTTAAAGAGGCAGTAATATTAAGTGGATGAATTAATATATTCTGATTTAACAATATAAACTTTTAGTCAGTCTTCCAACAAGTGAAATGGGGCTCATGAAAACATATTAAGACTATATCACAATGAAACATTTTCCACCCTCATCACCAATGTACCAGAATTTACTTTTCCTTTCAAGTGAACATTGTACCTTTAAAAGTAATAAGTGGCATTTTTATAGCACTTTAACAGATAATTGATTTCTCCTTAATTACATGATTAGTGAGTTTCAACTATAGAATTAGAAAGTCGTTCTTTGTGACTTTGGGTTCAGTAAATGATCAACTATGAAACATTGCCTTACAAATAGTCACCATAGCACATCATATACCCTTATAACATAACACAGCCATTGCTTAAAACATTTAAGGAAGGATGATAAAAATGTTTATTGGGAAAGGTGTGACATGAACCTAAATGCTCTTTTTTTCTGTTCTGAATTCATTAGTGGTGACTTTGTGGGGTTCATTATTTCTATCATTAAAAAAATAACATCTTCTATTACAATTATATTTCAGAAACCCCTAAGTTAGAGCAGAGAAATTAAAACAAAGTTGTTAAATTTATATGGGAAAGGAGAAAAATGAGTATTTATTCATCTCATCATGCTTTAAGCATAAAAATTTGACTTTAGCTACCTAAAATTATAAAGAAAATTATAGAATTTAAACTATAGTGTCAAAAATATAGTGACTGGTTACTATCTACTGCTTCTGCTGATTGTAGTAAAGGACAGAGATAACTCTGTCTTCTACTTGCTACAACCAAAGTCTGAGATCAGATCTTTGCTAATAAGCTTATTTGAAGTGATTGCTAATCTGCAGCTAATAGTTTTTTTTCCCATCTTGGATTCAGAATCTGAATCACTAAAATATGAACAAAATCAGTTTTCCCCTATTTCACCCCACTCTGATAAAAGTAAATTTATTTGTTCCTTGGATTTATTTCCTTTGAGAATTTTTTGTTGATTTATTTGTTTTCCATTTCTTGTTTTTGTTTTTGATATTGCTCCCTCCTACAAAACTATTTCTTTCCTGAAGCCCTGACTTGCAGTTTTCCAGGAATTATTGGTGCCAGAGCCACTTAGCTAAGCAGGTTGAGGCCTGGGCACTAAGTGGGTGTATAATCTTCAAGGCAGCATGAATAATTTCCAGGAACCATGCAGAGCCTCTTTAAGTAACCTTTTTATCCTCTGATCTGCTTCTATCCATTGCTAGGAACAGATTAACAGTGGAGGGAGAGGACCAAGAAAGTCTTCTTGCAGAAAGTTGAATTTGAGATGAGTCTTTAAGGAAGTTTTTTCAGAAAATGTACTTGGAGGCTAGATTTTGCTGTTTGGGTTTTTTTGGGGTGGAAGTGACCAAACAATATAAACAAAAGTTTATGGGGCTTTTTCAAATAAACAATACAACTAATGATAAAGGAGCAAGTTATAGCACACTGGGCAATGATGTTAATGGAGATTTTGAAAAGACAATTAAGATGATCATTACCATATCATTAGATTTTGTGCTTAAAGGGATCTTAGAGGACCTTCTGGCTGAACCTCATCATTTTAGTGAAAGGGAACCTGAAACCCAAGAAAGTAAAGTGATTTCCACAAGGTCACAAAGGTGGTAAGTGGCAGAATTAAAATTTCAAACTAGCTATTTTGTCTTCAAATATATCATTCATTTCTTTGTATCACACTCTCTCCCACCAATCATCGTTGGGAAAATTCATAAAATGCAAAAAATGATATAATTCATGTGAAAAAATACAAAGGTCAAGAACTTATAGAAATAATGGGAGCATGTATTCTACGAATACTGTTCTAAGTTAAGAAACTGAGCCATAGCCACCTGTATCTGCTAAAAAAGAAAATGATGGAATTTAGTCTATGTATCTCAGGGACTGTAACAGAAGACTCTAACCTGTTGCTATAGGATTTAGGGTGGCAGCTAGTGGTAACCATGCCTGTGTTGTGCCTAAGAGGAAGCGCAGTGTCAAGGCTTTGCTGATCAACCTGTCTGAAGTGCTTGCTAATCTGAACTAAATAATTCTTTTTTCCACTTGGATATATTAATTATGATATGGACAAAATAAGCTTCCCTTACAGTTCCCTAAAGTAAAATCTAAATATACTTATTTCTCAAACCTACCTTCTTCTAAGAGATTTTTCTATAGTTTTTCACTAAGGAAGGCCTTCCTGTCCTGGATGCAAGACTTTCAGTTTCCCAGGAAGGCTAGTGTTGGAACCAATAAAAAAACACTAAATCAGAGAGATACCTAAGCAATCAAAAGGCAATAATGATTAAGGTGATTGAAATAGTTCTTATAATCTTAGGATCATAGAATACTAGGGAGGGGAGATATGTTAGAAATCATTTGGTTTAGGTTTTCTTAACATAGGATCCATCAGCTTTTATTTATATTTATAATTTTATTCAAATATAATTTGTTTCCTTTGTGATTATGTGCATTTTATTTTAAATGTTATTTTATGAAGGGGCTTACAGCTTCATCAGACCAACAAAGGAGTCCATGATTTACAAGGAAAGTTAAGAACCACTAATATAGATCAATTCTGAGTCTTGCTATAGCAAGGGCAAGGGACTTTTATAGAAGTTCCAAGGGAAGATTTTGGAAGCATTGATGAAATGATTCCTCATGCTGTATGTTTGGAACATAATACTTGTTAATCTTGTTAAAAAAACAGAAGGAAGAGGAAGAAGAAAAGGAGGAGGAAGAAAAAGGAGAGAAAGCATGAGGAAGAAGGAGGAAGGAAGAATGAAGAAAGAAAGAAAGAAAAAGAAAGAAAGAAAGAAAAAAGAAAGAAAGAAAAAAGAAAGAAAGAAAGAAAGAAAGAAAGAAAGAAAGAAAGAAAGAAAGAAAGAAAGAAAGAAAGAAAGAAAGAAAGGAAGGAAGGAAGGAAGGAAGGAAGGAAAAAAAGAAGAAAGAAAGAAAGAAAAGAGAATCTGGTTGTGTGGGACTATTATACAGAAGAAACAATATATTAATTTTATGTGGCTTCAAAGGAGAAAAGAAATATAGCCATGTATTAAAGATAATTCAATAAGTAAAATGACTGTTTCATTTTTATCTTTGTACCCACAACACCTGGCACAGAGTAGAGAGGTAATAATATTTCCTAATTGATTAAGTTAAACATTCGCTCAATATGAGGGCTTCTTTCCCCCAAAAATAGAATGTTACACTACTTCACCCTAGATTCTCATGATGAGGTGCCACTTCTGCTTCCTCAGTCAGCATTTCTTCAGATACCCTTGATCACATCCCCTCCTTATCTTCTCAAGAATCTTTCCCACATACTCCCTCACTCTCAAATTTTCAATTTCTTCCTCTCTATTGGTTGCTTCACTGTTAACTACAAATAAACAAAAATAACTCCCATAAGTTAAAAAATCCCCACTAAATTCTACAGTGCTCTCTAGTCACTCTATAACTGTCCCTACCCTTCTCCATTAAGCTCTTTGAAATTTTCATCTGTAATCAGTATTTCCTCTTAAATTCTCGATCTTCTAAATCATGTGCAAATTGTCTTCTAACCTCATCATTTAGCAGAAATTGCTCTTTCTAAAGTTATCAGAGATCTTTTTATTGACAAATGCAGTGAAATATATCCATTAATCATGGAAGGATTTAATTGTTAAGGTTAAGCTTCAATGAGTCAATTATCCTTACAAGAAAAACAATTTTATCTTTAAAACATTGCTGTTACAATGTAAATTATTTGCATTACTCACTTTCTCAATGAATAGAAGAGACCACAGGAGAGGAAGAGAATCTGGAATTGAAAATAACATCAAATTGGATTTAGAAAATAACAAGATGACATTTTTTTTGCTTTTATTTGGAGGGCAATTGGGGTTAAGTGACTTGCCCAATGTCACATGGCTAGTTTTTGTGTCAAGTGTCTGAGGTCAAATTTGAACTCAGGTCCTCCTAACTCCAGGGCCAGTGCTCTATTCACTGTGCCACCTAGCTGCCTCAAAGGTCCTTATTTCATAAATGCATTGTATTACACAAGGGAAGCAAGACAGCTTTTGGTTAAACTCTCTTTCCTAGGGCAGTTTACAATCTTATTCTAATACACATACACACACACATATACACACACACAGTTTGAGACAGCATAGGATGAAGTCATAAATTGTATTTTATAATTAATAAATAATTATTATTTATATATAATTTATATATAATCCCACTAATAAATGCAATGGATATTAAGAAGAATGAAAAGTGAGATAGGAAGATGGGAAAAGCATATAAATTACCTGTAGCACCATGCTAATTCCCATCCAACTAAAACTACCTAATCCCACATTGCTGAAGACAAGCCAATATATGGCCGTGTTTAAGTCAAATAAAGTCAATATGTATAGTATTTTCAGCACATGTTATATCAAGAGTAAGAATGTTTTATGCATATGAAGCTGAAATAAGATGGCTATGAATATTATGTATCCAGCCAGAACAGGACAAAGGGAAGCTAGCACCTCTTTTCTTCTACATCTCCAAAGGCTTTATGCAGGAGTTGAGTTTTCCTGAACTGTATACTGGGGAAGGTGGGAGTGATGTTCGAAGTTACTGTGAAAAATTGCTTGGCATCTCTTTTTAAAAAGAAGCAAATTCTCCAACTATTTGTTTCTAACCAAAAATCCACTGTTCTCTCTGAAATAGGTATACTTAATTTGGAGTGCATGAACTCTCAGAATGACACCTGCATTTCAATGTTATTTTTTTGTGATCCTTTATATTTAATTTTAGGCAGTCAAAGTCTACTGCAGAGAGTGCAACCCTGATGGTCTGGCCACATTGTTCAAATGCCAAACATATGCTTGCTTAAAAGACTATTTTATGGAGAACTCACACAACATGGTGGTCAGAAGAAGCAATAAAATGATACTCTTCAGGTCTCTCTGAAGTACTTTGAAACTGATTTTGTGACATGGAAGACACTGGCACAGGACTGCCTAGTATGACATGTCTTCATCAAAGAAGGTGCTGTGCTATGTAAGTAAAGCAATATTGAACTAACTCAAAAGAAACACGAAATACAGAAATTTAGCAAATCCACCCCAAATGTTCACATGACCTATTTGTGCCAGACCTGTGGTAGAGTATTTTGATCCTAAATTGGTCTGATCAGACACAGTCAGACACACTGTAACTTAACTCTAACATAGTGATATAATTTTGGTCCCCTTTGAGAACAGAGGACACCAACCAACCAACCAATTATGCATGTAAAGCATTCTAAGAAGAAGTTTTTCTCTTCTCCAGAGAACTAAAGGGGGCCATGACATACACACAAAAAAGATAAAAATGCCTGGTTTAGAAAATTCAAACTATTTTGGGTATTGGAAATACTATAAACATTCTGAGCAGAAGCAAATGCACTTCTGTATGCATTAGGCAGTAGCAGGATGAACATGCCAGGATAATACAATGTCACAAACAGTCTCCAAAGACCAAAACAAATTTACCAACATACTGTGGCACAAGAAAAAGTGAATAGCAGAGTCTTATGTCAAAATCATTGATTCCTGAAAGGAAAAAAAGAGGGGGAAGAATGAAGATGGAATGTAGGACTGGTACCAGTTCTCAACAGACATGTTTGTTATATCTTCCTAATAATGAAAGGTTCCCTAAGAGGTCTTCTCACCAATTTTTCTGCTCCAGACAGGGCTGCTTCTTCCAATACTGTTTGCTAGCCATTCCAATAATCTTTGAGAAAATCTATTCACTTCTTCACTTGAAGTGTGAGTGTGTATGTATCTATCTGTGTCTGTATGTATGTGTGTGTCTTTATGTGTGTGTGAAACCCTGAAAAATCTGACACCTTATATTTTTTCTAAGAGATGAATAAGTAACACTTTACCCAAGTGCCAAGGTATCTAATGGTAGCATCCTAGCATCACCATGATATATGTGTAAATAAGGGTAAATCATGTCATCAAATACATAATTGAAAAAGACCACAAGTTGTTCATGTGATTAGAACATGGAGCAACCAATGGATTGTAGGGATGCCTTCCTGGAATAGGACCTTCATAATGTTAAGAGACATATGGCCTGTAGAATGCTGAATTGACTGCTGTGAATTTGTTGGACAATATGGACATGACTTGCAGAGTACAGATATATATGGATCCACAGTTAACTATTGCAATAGCTTACTGATTTTTCTCTTTGTCCCTAGTTTCATGTCTTTCTAATGTATCCCACACACAACTGCCAGATTGCAATTCTAAAAGTACATTCCTGATCATGTCACTCCTATTCTCGAGAAACATCAAAGGCTCAGTCTTGAGGATAAAATACAAACTTGTATTTTTTTTCATATAGACCCCTACATAATCAACACCAGTCAATGCTGGTTACATATTCTAACTCCTTTCACACTATATTCCACTGAAAGTGGTGCACTCATTGTTTCTCATTCACAAGATACCTAACTCAATGCCTTTGAATAATATATGCCCCACTGGGGAAAGTTAGCTGTGTTCACCTCCATTGTTTAATAGCTAACATTTACATAATGCTTTACTATGGGCTAGGCACTGTACTAAACACTTTACTAGTAGCTCATTTGATCCTCACAACAGCTGTGAAAGATAGATTTATTGTCTCCATTTTGCAATTGAGAAAACTAAACAAATAGAAGTTAAGAGACTTGTCAAAGGTCACACCTATAAGGTCCACGGCAGCATGTCTTCT
This sequence comes from Petaurus breviceps papuanus, assembly GCF_028583685.1. Classification (NCBI taxonomy): domain Eukaryota; kingdom Metazoa; phylum Chordata; class Mammalia; order Diprotodontia; family Petauridae; genus Petaurus; species Petaurus breviceps. Next base: position 4,711,159 of record NW_027187325.1, on the reverse strand, counting down.
GACTCTAGACCCCCCTCTCTTTTTCCACTGTAACACCTAGTTCCTTTCAAGGTTTAGACAGCACCTCCTACCAGAGATGTTTTCTAATTCCATCCTCCCTAAAACAACTTCTTTGTATTATTTTTCATTTACTCTTTCTTTCCTTCTTCTCTTCTTTCTTTCCATCCTTCCATTTATCTATCTCTCTGTCTATCACCTATCTATTTATATTCCTGCTCCCTAAAAGAAAGTATAGTTTTTAGTTCAAGGACTGTTTTGTTTTTGTCTTACCATTCCCAAGGTAAGCACAGTGCTTTGTGCTTAAGAAGCAATTAATGATTGATGAACTGAAGTGAATTGTGTTGAAGTGAAATAAACATGAGTTGATAGCATGGCAAGCAGGCTACAAAACAAGCTAATGTGACCTCAGACATACTGAAAAAGGTCATGACCAAAAGGAGAGGTAATATTTTCAATAGCTTCTTACCAGATCAGGCCACTTCAGGAGTAATATGAACCTTCCCTACAAAACTGTCTACGTGCATGTTTGACCTAGAGATAAGAATACTGACTAACTAGAGTAAACCTGTCTAGAAGGAGTTGCAAAGAAGCATATCTTTAGACTAGAGAATAGAGTTCCCTATGCTGTGGCTATCCTCCTTGAAGTTTTCAGGACTTCAAAAAGAGGCAGTGGCACATGGCTTATTTTTCTCTCTTTATCTAACCCTATCCAGGGAGCAAGTAGTATTTGCTATTAATGTATAAAACTTCAACATCTTCTTTCCTGCACTTGGAGGGGCACAAATGTGGAATTCTAAAATTAGAGTCATAAATATAGCTTGAAAACAATTGTATTTTTTTGCAACCAACCTCAGATGAACAAAGAGCTAGTCCATCTTTGAACAAATTCCAGGTGGGTCCTTCAAGTTGAAGCAGAAGCAGCCAAAGGCAGAGAACAAACTCCTCAACAGAACTGAGAGGAATTTCTGAAGCACCCCACTTGCACTGCCCATGTAATTCATCCTTCTTCCCTACAAAAACATAATATTTTCATTTCTTTGGGTGCCTTGCACAGAACTGAGTGGTCTCACGGGACCTGGCTTAGGGATAAGTTCCTAAAATGACCCTGGGACTTTTTTATTGCAGACTTTGATGGAAACTTACTGTTCAGCAGAAAGTCATAGTGAGCTCAGAAGGCATGAAGACTCACAATTATGTTTTTATTTATATTTTTCACATCCTAAAGACTCTAATCACCTCTTCACAGAAGAAGTCTCCTTGCAAAAAATACAGTTGAGTGAAAGTAAACAACTAATTTACCACATCTGAAAACATATGATTCATTTTGCTAAAATAGCCCATCTCCTTTTCCTTAAGAGTAAAGAGATGGGGAGCAAGAGGTAGAGAAAGAAGTCCGTCACTCTCACCCTCCCTTATTGAACTCTGAAAGACCAGAAAATATCACCCCAAGAAAATGTGTGCAACAACTGCACCAGCAGAAATATGGAGTTCAGCAGTCCTGTAGCCCAGGAAGCCTGGGGGATTAACAAGAAAGACCCCCCTCTTGTTCTGGGAGAGGGGGAGCAATATAGCACAAGAGGTGTCCAAGCAAGCCAGTGGCAAGTCCCACCTCAGCAAAGCACGAAGAGATCCTGAGGCCTAGGGTTATGGAGCAAGCAAGCAACAAGACCAGCATTCCTGAGTGCCTCCACACAAGCATGGGGACTGGTAGACATCAGGTCGGGAAAACCACCACAGCCAGTATTTTCCAACAATCAAATCTCCCAGTGTTTTAGCAAAGCTCCAGGAAGCGCAGTTCCAGGAGGAATACCTCCAGGCAGGTAGACATTCTCCACTAACCACAAATTCAAGTGCAAGGCCTGAGCGAGAAGATGTCCCCCAGGGGGGGTCAGACTCCCTACCCCCACCCCAAGAGTTCCAGTGGCACTGAACCCAATTTAGCACCAGGTAGGCTTCCAGACCCCTATAGGCTCTGGCTGCCAGCACCTGAGGCCCCAGCACACAAAGCCTGTGACCAGATCTTGGGTTCCTAGCACAAGAAGCTTAGGTCAGGACCTCCTCCTCTCCAGCAGGAGAGCTAACTCTAAAATCCAGGCAAATACCATGAGTAAAAAGCAGAAACAAACACTGGTCACATATATTTTTATTATGGGGGCAATGAATACGAAGGCAGAAAATTCAGAAGAAGACAACATTGTCAATATACCCATATCTGAAACATCAAAGGGGGATATGAACTGGTCTCAAGCCCAAAAAGCCTTCTTGGAAGAGTTCAAGAAGGATTTTAAAAGTCCAATAAGAGAGGTAGAAGAAAAAATGGAAAAATGAATAAGAGGTATGCAAAAGAGGGTCAATAACTTAGAAAAGGAAGGATAAAAATTGACTATAGAAAACAAGTCCTTAAAAAGTAGAATTGGCCAAGTGAAAAAGTAGGTAAAAAAGCTTACTGAAGAGAATAATTCTTTTAAAAATAAAATGGGTCAAATGGAAAAGGAGGTACAAAATCTAATAGAAGAAAACAATTTATTAAAAATTACAATTGGGCAAGTAGAAGCTAATGACTCTATAAGATATCAAGAATTGGTCAAACAGAAACAACAAAAAAAGCAAAAGAAAAAAAATAGAAGAAAACATAAAATACTTCAAGGATAAAACAACTGACCTGTAAAATAGATCCAGGAGACACAATTCAAAAATTCCTGGTCTACCTGAAAACCATGATGGGAAAAAAAAAGTCTGGCCAGTATCTTTCAGGAAATCATCAAGGAAGATTGTGCTAAGGTCCTTAGAATAAGAAAGTAAAATAATCCACTGATCACCTCTTGAAAGAGATCCCAAATTGAAAACACCAAAGAATTTTATAGTCAAATTCCAAAATTACTGGGTCAACGAGAAAGTACTGAAGGCAACCAAAAAGAAACTATTTAAATATCATGGAACCAGAGTCAGGACTACATTGGACCTTGCAACTTCTACATTAAAAGATTGGAGGATGTGGAATATGATATTCTGTAAAGCAAAGAAATTTGGATTGCAACCAAGGATCACCTACCCATTGAAATTTAGCACAATCTTTTTCAGGAGAAGATGACTATTCAAGGAAATAGGGGGGTTCCATATCTTCCTGATGCAAAGATCAGACCTAAATAAAAAATTGAATCTTCAAATACAAGACTCAAGAGAAGCATAAAATGGTAAAGAGGAAAGAAAAAACATGTTATTAATAAGGATAAACTGTTTCCTTTCCTACAAGGGATAACTTTGTAACTTTTGAGAACTGAATTGTTATTATGTTATTTAAAAGGAGTATACACAGTCAAGGGAATGGGCATAAGTTAATTTTTATGTGATGATAAAAATTCTAATTAAGTAGTGAAAAAGAATTGTAATGGGAGAGGAAGAAATGAAGAGGCAGACAAAGGTAAATTACATCACATGAAAAGACACAAAACCTATTACAATAGAGGGAAAAATGGGAGGGAGATGAGCTTTATTTGAACCTTACTGTCATCAGATTTGGCTCAAAGGGGGAATAACATAATCAGTTAGGTATAGAAATCTAACTTACCATATAGAAATGTGAAAGGGAAAGGGGAAAGAAAAGGGAGGGGGTGGATAGTAGAGAGGGAAGAAGTACTAAGGGGAAAGGGGAAGAAAAGGGATTGTACTGACTGAAGGGAGGGCAGAATTAGGGAAGTAGTGGTTGCAAGCAAAGCTCTAGTGAGGAGAAAAAGGGAGAAAGAGAGAAAAAAACATAAATAGGAGGAAATAGGATGGAGAGAAAGACACAGATAGTAATCATAACTGTGAATGTGAATGGGTTGAACTCTTCCATAAAAAAGAAGCAGATAGTAGAGTGGATTAAGAATCATAATTCTACAGTATGTTGTTTACAAGAAATACATTCAAAGCAGAGGGATACATGGACTAAAGGGAAAAAGGCCAGAACAGAATATATTATTCTTCAGCTGAAGTAAAAACAAAATCAGGGGTAGCAATCCTCATATCAGAAAAAGCAAAAGCAAAAATAGATCTAATTAAAAGAGATAAGGAAGGAAACTACATCCTACTAAAAGGTACCATAGAAAAAATTGTGCATACCCCTTGACCCAGCAATAGCACTTTTAGGTCTGTATCCCAAAGAAAACATAAAAATGGCAAAAGGGACCACACATACAAAAATATTTATAGCAATTCTTTCTCCAGTAGCAACGAATTGGAAATTGAGGGGATGTCCATCATTTGGGAAATGGTCGAACAAGTTGTGGTATGTGATTGAAATTGAATACTACTGTGCTATAAGCAATGATGAGCATCAGAAAAACCCAGAAAGACTTATATGAACCGATCATGAGTAAGAGGAGCAGAAATAGGAGAATACTGTACACAATAACAGCCACACTGTGAGATGACTTACCTTGATAGACTTAGATCTTCTCAGCAATGCAAGGATCTAAGAACTTCGAAAGATTCATGATGGAAAATGATTTTATCCACATTTAAAAAAGAATTTGGAGTGTGGAAGCATACTATTTGCTCTCCTTTTCTTTTGTTGTTTTGTTTTGTTTCTTCTTTCTTGTGGTTCCTCCCACTAGTTCTAAATCTTGTTTACATCAGGACTAATGGGAAAATATGCTTAATATGAATATAAAAGTACAGCCTGTATTAGATTGGATACCATCTTGGGGAGGGGGGAGGAGGTCGTGGGGGGAGAAAATTCAAAACTCAAAATCTTATGCAAGTAAATGTTGAAAATTGAAAATAAATAAGTAATATAAAAACAAAATAAAATATACTGGCATAGTAATCATCATTACTGGAAAAAAAGAGTAAGGAGATGTGCTTTATTGTTAGTTTTTTGAAGTCATACTTGATCATTATTTTAATCACAGTTTTCAAGTCTTTTGAAGTTGCTTTCCTCTACATAAATATGTTCATTCCGATGAATGCTTCGCATATTGTTGTGTTCAAGAACACATGTTATGAAATATAAATTCAATAGTTTACATTTAGCATGTAGAATATATATGCATATAGGTACACATATATGTGTATATATCTGGGTACGTATGTATGTATGTGTGTGTAATATTTAAGTAGTTAGAAGATGGTATGATGTCATCAGCATGGGTATTCCCTCCTTTGATAAATGTCATTACCCCTCCATATCTTAGTAAATTATATTCGTGGACTATCATGGTAGGAAAAAATAATTGACTGTTGGCTACTCTCTGGTAGACTCAGAAATCAAATACAATGAGATATTTTTGGCTTTAATAAAATTTCTCTTTCCTTTTCATATTTTTGGGTTTTTTTTCTAAACCAGAGTCTATCTTAATGCAATTTAATCTCTATGGGAAGAAAATAATTGAACTGTTTCTGGCAGAGTCTTTGATTGAACTTAGTAATAAATGTGAAAATAATAGGTAAATATGAGAATGTAACTCTAGATAAAAAGAATTGAGTTCTGAAAATATGGAAAAAAGTCAATCATTTCATGTCATTTAAAATGCAACACCATTAATGAAATATGACCACAAATTATTTGAACAGCCAGTTAATGAACATTTATGAATCACCTGCCCTATTCCAGAGCTGTGGAAAGCACTGGGCATAGAAAGAAAGGTAAAAAAAGGAGGGGAAAAAGCTTTTACTCTCAAGTTCACAATCTCTTAGGAGACAGCATGCAAATTGGCTATAACAACAAAGAAGCTAATATAGGGTAGAAAAGCAACTGGTAGCACAGTGGATAGAACATTAGACCTCCAGTCAGGAAGAGGTGAGTTCAGATATGACCTCAGACACTTATTAGCTCTGTGACCAACCCTGAACAAATTGCTAAACCTATGTTTACCTCAGTTTCCTCAATGCTAATAAATATATCTTCTTTACTGGGTTATTGTGAAAATCAAGTGAAGTAATATATGTAAAAAGTGTTTAGCCATTTCTAGGATATAGCATATGATATATAAATGTTTATTTCTTTCCATTCTCTTTCTTTTGTTTCAGACATTCTGAAAGAAGGGGAGAGAAAGAAGTAAGATTAAGGAAGATGGGGGAAAGCTTCCTGCAGAAGGTGGGATTTAAGATAAAGCTTGAAGGAAGCAAGGGAAGCAAGGAGGTAGTACATCAGAATTGTTTTAACTTTCATTTTTCCAATCAATGGTGAGTTGAAGCATGTTTTAAAAATATGGCTGTAGACAGTTCTGATTACTTCATCTTAAAACTGTTCATATATTATCATTTATCAATTGGGGAATGGTTCCTATTTTTATAAATTTGACACAGTTCTCTATATGTTAGAGAAAGGAGAACTTTTATCAGAGAAACTTGCTTCATATTTTCCCCCACATTTATTATTGCTATCTGTATTTCCCTCCATCCTATCCCCCATCCCCATTTATTCTGTTTTCTCTCTCCTTTCATCCTGTCCCACCTCAAAAGTGCTTTGCTTCTGATCACCCTTTTCCCCAATCTGTCTTTCCTTCATCATCCCCACCCTTATTTTATCCCTTTCCCCTTCTATTTTCCTGTAGGGTAAGATAAATTTCCATATCCCATTGTCTGTGTATATTATTTCCCAGTTACATTTAAAAGCAATTTTTAACATCTATTTTTAAAACTTTGAGCTACAAATTCTCTCCCTTTTCATGCTTCTCTTGAGTCTTGTATTTGAAAGTCATTTTTTATTATTTAGCTCTGTTTTTTTCCCCTCAAGAATGCATTCAATTCCTCTACCTCATTGAATATCAAATTTTTCTCCTCGTGGATTATATTCCATTTTGCTGGGTAGATGATTTTTGGTTGTAATTCCATCTTCTTTGATCTCCATAATATCATATCCCAAGCCCTTTGATCCCTTAACAAAGAAGCTGTTGAATAGTATGTTATCCTGATTGTAGCTCCACAATATTTGAATTGTTTCTGTCTGTGTGCTTTCAATATTTTCTCCTTGACCTGGGAACTCTGGTATTTGGCTATAATATTCCTGGGAACTTTCATTTTGGTGTCTCTTTCAGGGGATGATTGGTGGATTATTTTGATTTATATTTTACCTTCTGGATCTTGAATATTGGGGCAGTTTTCTTTTTTTCTTTCACAATTTCTTGAAAGATGATGTGTAGACCTTTTTTGTTTAGTCATGACTTTTAGATATTCCAATATTTTTTTAGATTAATTCTCTTGAATCTATTTTCCAGGTAAGGGTTTTTTCCCGTGAGATACTTCACATTGTCTTCTATTTTGTTCATTCTTTTGGTTTGTCTTATTGTATCTTGATTTCTCATAAAATTGTTACTTCCATTTGCTCCGTTCTAATTTTTATGGAATTATTTTCTTCAGTGAGCTTTCAGACTTCCTTTTCCTTTTGGTCAATTCTGCTATTTAAGGCATTGTTTTCATTGGCTTTTTGGACCTCTTTCACAATTTTGTCTAGTCCATTTTTTTATTTTTTTGCTTTTTGGAGGGGGTTGGGAGAGGCACGGCAATTAGGATAAAGTGACTTGCCCAAGGTCACAAGGCTAGTAAGTGTTAAGTGTCTGAAGCCAGATTTGAACTCAGGTCCTCCTGACTTCAGGGCTTGTGCTCTATTCACTGTGCCACCTAGCCACCCTTACTCTATTTTTTAAGGTATTATTTTCTTAAGTAATTTTTTTGGCTCATCACTCTCATTTCTCTTCCCAATTTTTCCTCTACTTCTCTTACTTGTATTTCAAGTCTGATTGATTAGTCTTCATTGCAAGATTTTCAAGCTGCTTTTTGAGCTCTTCCATGTACAGAGGCCAATGAATATTTTTCTTAGAGACTTTGGATGTAGGAACTTTGACTTTGTTGTCTTCTGGTTGTATATTCTGATCTTCCTTGTCACCAAAGTATGTTTCTATAATCTGAAGGGTTTTTTTTTCCTTTGTTTGTTCATTTTCCCAGCCTATTACTTGACCTTTTCATCTTTTGTTAAGATAGGACTCTGCTTCCAGTGTGGAGGGCATACTGTCCCAAGTTTCAGGGGTTTTATACAACTGTTTTCACACATAATTCTAGTGACCTGTAAGTTTTCATTTCTTCCAAGGTGGTACAATCTAAGGTGGGCAGTTCATTCTTCTCTTGGCCTATACTCTGGTCTGTGAGTGACCACAAACACTCTTTTCTGCCCTGGAACAGTGAGGAGGGTTCCTTCTCCATTGCTGTCAGAAGCTCTGCATTGGCCTTGCTACTCCTCACCCCAGGACTGTCACCCAGTACTGCAACTTAGATTCAAGTATGGGTAAAGCAACAGAGTACTGCCTCAGTGCCAACAAAGAGAACCCTGTAATCTCCTGACCACTTGTTTGTTCCTTTACCATCTGTGAACTGAGAACTCTGGAAATAGCCACTGCCACAGCTGCTGACTCTGTCACCACCACCATCACTGCCGCTGTTGACTCAGTCACTCTCAAGTCCTGCTTCTGGTTTTCTGGGGCAAGAGTTATGCTGGGGCTGGGGCTGGGGCTGGGACTGGGCCTGGGGATGGGGCTTGGGCTGGGGCTGGACTGCATTGCACTCCACTCCTCTCTGACCCAGGTCTGATAGAACTTTTCTATTGACCTTCTTAGTTGTCTTAGACATTAGTGGATTGAGAAATCTGGAAACTGCCAAAACTCCCCGTGATTCATTCCCTTGAGGCCTGTTCTAGGTTGTCTGGGGCTGGTTTGGTGTAGCCTGTGCTGGATGGTGTTCCTCTTTCAGCCTGGTACAACAGACATTTCCTGTCAATCTTCCAAGTTGTTTTGGGCTGGAAATTTGTTTCACTCTCTTATTGTGGATTCTACTGCTCTGCAATTTTTAGAGTAATTTTTACAGGTATTTGGAGGGGTTTGGGGAAGAACTCATGTGATTCCTTGCCTTTACTCTGTCATGTTGGCTCCCCCTGCCCCCCACACACATATACCAGATCACATCGTTGATCATATTGTTCTTGTGGTCAACTAAATTTCTACCCACTCCAATCCATCCTCTATGTATACCTCTCCTGCAAAAGGTGGGTCTTATCACTGGAATAAAAATGTCTAATATCTATTGTCTCTAAGAAATTCCTGTTTGATTTTTAAATATCTTTACAACTTGGCACTTCATGATTTATAAATACTTGTAGACCGATCTATGAGACTAGAAAGGCACATGCCTAAAATGTACTACTTTCTAATTTCCATCTCTGAGAGTTGTTATTTTCCTTTAAGGTTCAACTCAGAAACCACCTCCTATGGGCAAATGTCTTTGCCCTTCTTAACTTCTAGTGCTCTCTCCTCGTCAGATTATTTTAAATTTCCTTCCTGTGTAAGCATTGTGTTCTATACTCCATCCCCGATTGAATATAAGTTTCTTGTAGGCAAGAACTACTTTGTACCCATGGTGTTTAATACACCCTAGTGCTTAATACAGTATCTTGTACATAGTAAGTACTAATGCTTATTGAATTAGATGAAAATATGAAGAAGAATCACATTTAATTCTTTGATGTTTCTAATTGTTAGAAAGCTCGTCTTCATTTTTTTAATTATTTATATTCTTTATATCTTCACCTTCCTACAAAAGTCCAAGTAATGGGATTAGTTCTATTCTCTGGATTTCAGATGTGCTGCGGGGTCTCCATATAGATAAGGATGCTTCTCAAGGATAAGCCAACCAGATCAAAGGATTTCCAAGAACTCACACATATTCTGAGGGTAAGTGACTCCTGCCTTATTTTGTGTGGTTGGCTAAAAATAAACCAAAATTTAAAATACTGAAATATAGGGGAAAATCAGCCTCAGTCACTCAAGCATAGCCATTATTTGTTGAAAAAAATAGAAAACAACTAGAAAAATTGGCTGCAAATATTAATGCCTCACCTTAAGCAATCACCCCAATTAACACTAAATGAAGAAGAAAATCAGTTAATGATGCTATTTTTATGCCCAATAAGGTTTAGCATTACATTATAATAATGTCATAAAAATGACCTGTAAAATATTATCCAAAAATCTCAGATGTCTTTGTGATTACAAATTAATTAGACACTTCAATGCAAATACATAGTCTATTAAAATCAATCAAAGGAATTAATTTAGAAATTAATCTAAATAGATGATTTTGGCACTTAGTACATAATAACCACACTGCTTTACTATTGGTGAATAAGTTCTTAATGATTACATTTAGACCAAGAATTTAAAATCTTGCCAGTTGTGGAGTGTTTTTTACATCCAGTCATCTTGTGTCAACAAACATTTGTTGAGGGTTTAATATGTTCTATATGCTGTGCTATGTGCTGGAAATGAAAAAAGATAGTCCATGGCTGTAGGGAGCCTACATTCTAATGGGGGAATGATATACACAAAAGTATTCTATAAGTTACAGTGAAGGAAAGGAAGAAGGACAGAAGAGGTATGAAGGATATGAAGAGAAATGAAGGATCTTGGAGCAGTCATCTAATCAGAAGCAGGGTACTTCCAAGTTGTTCATTCCAAAGTGAAAGTGATGTTCCTAGATAAATATTTTTCTGGATCTTAATGGAGGAGTTTGGAATATAGTCTGGTGAGAAATGAAGATGGATTTGATGATAAAATAAAATTGCTTTCTCCTCTTTAACTTGAGTTCCATGTTTGGGGAATGCTGCTATGAAAAAAATATTTAACCAAATAATTTTGTCAATCTAGTCCCATTCATAGATTTCAACATGACCTGTAGGTGATCTATGTTTATCCAATAGAGTCCAAACTCTGATAATGTCTAATTCAAAAGGTTAAGATAATAGTCCTTGCAATAGCTATGACTTCTGTCTCAGGACCTGCCTATCCAAGTGCCAAGAAGCAAATTAGTAGCAGATTACCACTAGGTAATTTGTATAGAGTGACCCATAAAATAGGAAAAAAAGAGACAAATATTGGCTTCAGAATTGTGGGCTGCTTTACAGAAATAGTAATAGAGTGACAGAAAGAATGGTAGGAAAGATTCACACAGTTTTTAAGTAATATAAACTAATTTATTCCATTTTTCTCACAACATTACATCATTGTTCAATTGATATTATCCTATTAAAAGAGTTGAAAAAGTGCCAATATTTGTAGTTTTACTGTGAAAGAAATCAAAAGGCATAAAGAAGATTCTCCTTAGAGAATTTTTAAAGATGAATAGGACAAATGACTTTCAAGATGTATCTAAGGAGAAAAAATGACATTATTTCATGTCATATTTGATTAGGAGGAAGCATAGATTAGTGGGGAAAAACAACGCTGGATTTATAGTAGAGATTTTGTTTTGAAGCTTACCTCTGAGGTTAATCAGTCACATGCTAATAAGTAAGCCTTTTAACTTCTAGGAAATTCAGTTCCTCTGGAAAATGAAGATAAAGATATCCATTTTATTTTTTTCTTCCATTTTTAATTTATGGAATAAAACAAGTATTTCCAGAAAAAGTACTTTTTTCTTTGTTTTTCTTTTCATTATTCTTTTTAAAATTTATTTATTTACTTTTAGTTTACAGCAATCAATTCCACAATCATTTGAGTTCCAACTCCCACCATCACCCCCAGGGAGGCATGCAATCTGATATAGGTTCTACAAATATCTTCACATTAAACATTAATCAAGTTGTAAAGAATTATAACCAATAGAGTGAATAAAAGAAAAAAAGGAATGAAACAAGACAAAACACAAAAGAGAGAGAACAAGTAGTTTGCTTCAATCTCCATTCAGACTCTGTAGTTCTTTCTCTGGGTGTGGATCTCCCTTTCCATCATGAGTCTTTTGGAGTTGTCTTATACCCTTGCATTTGATGAGAAGAGCCCAGTCTAGCAAAGTTATTAGCCACAGATACAATGTGTCTGTAATTGTGTACAATGATCTGGTTCTGCTCTCCTCAATCAGCATCACTTTATATAAGCCTCTCCAGGTTATTATGAAGTCTGTCTGCTCCTCATTTCTTATAGCACAATAGTATTCCATGACATTCATAATCCACATCTTGTTTAGTCATTCCCCAATTGATGGGCATCTACTTGATATCCATTTCTTTGTTGATAGTTTTAGATAGATGTTACTTATTATTTTAAGGAAGACTTCATTTATTCCTATGTTTTCTAGTATTTTTAATAGGAATGGGTGTTGAACTTTATCAAAAAGCTTTTTCTGCATCTATTGAGATAATCATATGGTTTCTATTATTTTTCTTGTAAATATGATCAGTTATACTGATAAGAAAATATAGAACTCTTCACGAATTTCTGTTATCCTTGCACAAGTGCCATTCAAATCTTCTAGCATTCCAATTTTAGTATATGTGCTGCTGAAGTGACCACAATGATATCTATTTTAACATGAGGATAAGTAATACCTATAATTCAAAATTTACAATTTGTTTTTGAGGATCAAATGACCAGATACTCTAATATTAGTTAACATAAACCTTCATATTTTGCTATTTGATGCAAACATAGACATAGGAGAAGACAGAGAAGACAGATTTAAATATGAAAGATTCTAAAAGATTATATAATACTATATGTGTGTGTATGTGTGTGTATGTATATATGTATGTATATAGTATTAAAAGAGTGCTTTTCTTGAAAATACTCAAAAGGTGCTAGATTTCGGGTTTTAAGAATGAGGAGCCAAGATGACATAGTAAAGGCAGGATATCACCTGCACACTTTCATTTTCCCCTCCAAGCAACTTTTAAATTACTCTCAAATTCCAAAGTGGCAGAGACAACATAAGGTCTGGGAGAGAAATTTTTCCCTCCCATGATTTAGGGACTTGGCAGGAAAAATCTGCCATACTAGACTAGTGGTCATCTTGGAGCAGAGTGTAAATCATGGCAACACCACAGTTGTTAACATCAGCAGCAAGCCTATGAGGTTACTGCAAAAGTAGTGACAGCAGTAGCTTTGGGATATTTTAGCTCCCAGAAGGTAATCGGTTGAACAACTGGCCAAAAACACATTACAGGAGACATTTTGCTGGTACTGGGTGCAGGATGCTATTGCATTGCTCATACATAGTTTCAGGTCACAGTTCCTGGGCAGAGCGAACCATGATAGCTTGTGGCCTCAAAGGTGAAGAGGTCCTTGTCACCATACCATGGTGCAGAAGAGTGCTTGTGTTTGTTCACAAGGCAGCAGGGGCATCTGGTCTCCGTTCCAAGGAAGAAAGGAGGCCTATCACTTGCAGTTGCAGGAAAGCAGGGGGCCTGGTCACAATTCCAGGGCCAAAAAGAGCACTAACATTTGCAGGTACAGGGGAACAAGGTCCTTTCCTGGGCAAAGGTCAGAGCACCGGGTAGAAGAGAAGTGACAACACATCTCCTTGTATACTACAACATTAGAAACACTGAAAACTTACAAACCCCAAGAACTAGCTTGGAAAACATTAGCATGAAAAACCTGAAGCCTGGGACAGTATTCCATCCACTAATGGAATAGAGACCACCTTTATCATAAAGTTAAAAGTAGGAAAAACAAATAGGACGGAAGAGTGAGCAAACAACTACAAAAAAAGAGACCTGGCAATAAAAATGATGCTATGGTGACAAGGAATATTAAGAAACAAACTCAGGAGCCATGGATTTCTAGGATACAAGATGGCAGAGTGGACAGAAGATTGTCTGAACCACAGAGGCAGCTAGTGCAGATGAGGATGTGGAAGGTAAATATCTTGATGTTTTGACAGAAAATAATCACAGAAGGCTGATACACTGATCAACAATGTTTTAAATGCAGACAAAATAGGCTGATTCTAGAAAGATTGCCTTCTACAATTTATATTTCTAAGAAAGAAAAAAACAACCTGGATTTAGAGTGTTTAAGCATGGCTATAAACATCAATTTTTTTCCAGTTCTTTAGCAGTCAAATAAGAAAGCAAGTATTACTAGAGCTATTTCTGAAAATTGATTTTTAAATTATTTTAGCCCAGCTCTTGAAAAGTATCATGAGGACAACAATGTCTCTTTACTGATTTTAGATTGTGTCCCAAGTCAACCATCTACACTTGGTTCATTGTGTAAAAAATTACCACGCAAATTCACTAAGATATGGCTAAAGTTCTTTGTAGCTAGCAGGATAATTATGAATTAAAAAAAAACAGCAAATTCTTTGTTGATAAAATATTTTGAATGTGAATAACATTTTCATCATATTAGCAGTGTAAAGTTATCTTTTGGTATAATCAGTATTTTTATCAATTTATAAGTTTTGTTTCATATCATTGTTGTACACATATTCTAATAAATGAATCAGAAATACATTTTATTATTCTTTGTTATATTAATAAACAGATATATACTTTTTAAAAAATCAGTACATATTTCTATTGGTCTAGAATCAATTGCCATCTTTTATATATATACTTATAATGATGTTAAGATTATTAGTTTATAACTAGAGACTGGAGAACAGAAGAGTCTCAGTATTTGCCTACTGATAGACTCCCCTTTTACTGGGAAGTTCCTATATAAATAATTACTGGTTTCAGTTAACTTTATTCAGACAAGAAATGAAAGTAATCCATTTAGTTAATTTTATTTAATCTAGGAATACATGGTTTGCAATTTTTCCTAATCACAATGCCCTTGTGACCAATAAAGGATGGCCAAGTAATGCCACCTGATGATTTACTACTCACTTGGTTCCTGTTAATCTCTCCAGTAACAGCAGTAATATATAAGAACAAAGACCTAGAATTCTGGACTTTGACCAGATTGCACATGCCAGTGTATGCCTTCACCAACACTTATACTTGGCCATGAGACTGTAGTGTTGGAGAGAAATGTTTGTTTACCTGTAAGTAATAAACTTCCTGACTTATCTATGATCTTTCACTACTTATTTTCCTTCTCAGAACCTAAGTTTACAAGTTCAAGTACTATGGATTTGAATAATTTGACAATTTTATGGGACTCATATTTTGTACAAATCAGAACCTAGCTTGTGCATGTATATGTGTATATGTGTGTGTTCTTCCTTCCTTAGACAAGTTTAGATAAAAGTGACATTCAAGTAATATATTTTATAGACTTCTTTCATGGAGTCAATTCCCTCAATCCTGACCTCAATAAACTTTAGTAATCATTAGGACAAAGACACGAGTGGCATGCTTCTCAAATTTGTAAATAAGAGTAATTATAAAGGATAAGTAATACATCTCTTGATTTCAAATATGCAAAAAGTTCACTAAAGACTAGAATATTGGGTGGGATTTATAACTTATCACTATTAATAACCAAACATTTATTAAGCTTCAACAACAATAAAATGTCAGGCACTATGCTAAGTGCTGGAAATACATTAAATTAAAAAAGAGAAGCTTGCATTCAAGTGCAGGAGGAAATCTGTGCATATACAATGAGAGGGAGAGCAATAGTTGTTAGGTAGGGGCGGCCATGTAGCACAGCGAGTAAGAGCACCGGCTCCAGTGTTGGGACGACCTGGAGATCGAATCCCGGGCTCATACACTCAGCACCACACCCAGAAATAACTGGCTGTGTAACCTTGAGCAAATTACTTAACCCTGATTGCTTAAAAAAAAATAGTTGTTAGGTAAAAATCGAAAGACTTCATTTAGAAAGTGATGCTTGAACTGAGTCTAAGAAAGCAAGGGGTTCTATGAAGTAGAGGTCAGAAATGTCTTCATTTGAGGGTTCAAGGAAAGCCAATTCAAAGCTGTAGTGATCAGATATGGAGTACCATACATGAAGAACAGCAAGAAGGGCAGTTTGGCTAGACTGTATTATATGGGAAGGGGAGCATTTTATATATTATATAATGGACTCAAAGAATAGGTTAGGGCCAGGCTGCTCATGACTTTAAAAATCAAAGTGGAGAGGTTATATTTTATTCTAGAGGCAATAAGAAACTAACAGAATTTATTGAGTAGGAAAGTGACACAGTCAGCTCTACTCTTAAGGAAAATCACTGTAGCAAGGGAGAAGAAAATAGAATGCAGTAAGGAGAGACTAGAGGCAGATGAGAGGAAATTTAAAAGGATAAATGTAAAATCTTACAATTGGATTTTAAATGATTTTCAAAAGTTCAAGAAAAGGGATCTCTAAATGACTGAATATGGCAGATCATTTAAAGGATTAAGAAATCTTAACACATTGAAAGTTCAATCCATGTCATTAGTGTGAAATAGAAATCAAGAAAATCTATGGGATCCCAGGCTACAAGACAGGTAGAGCTTTTCAAAATAAAAAAATGATAGTCTTCCTGTATTCTTCTCTGATAAGACCACATATGGAGTGTGGTGGTCAGTTTTAGTGACCCCAATTTAGCAATTGTGTTGAAAAGCAAGAGAAGGACATTCGAGGGCTTTATATACATGCCCCATAAGAATTCTTTCAAAGAATTGTCAGATTTTAGCCTAGGAAAGAGAAGACTTATAGAGCAGGTTATGGTTATTATTGGTCTGTCACAGAGAAGAGCTATTAGTTTGTTCTACTTGGTCTGAGAGGGTGGAACTGAAAAAAAATATGTAAAAGTTTCAAAGAAGCAAATTTTGATGCTGTTATTCAGTTACTTCAATTTTGTCTGACTCTATGTGACCTCACTTAGGGTTTTCTGGAGAGGTTTACCATTTCCTTCTCTAACTCATTTTATAGATGAGGAACTGGGACAAAAAATGTCCAAAAGACTTGCTCAGGGTCACTTACCTAGCAAGTGTCTGAGGCTGGATTTGAACTCATGAACATGAATCTTCCTTATTCCAAGACCAGAATTCTATCCACTGTACCACCTTAGATTTGGTATAATCAAGCATTTCCTTACAGTTAGATGTTTCCAAAAAGAAGTGGACAAGTTCCACTGTTATTGAGTTCCTACCCACCAGAGTTTGCCTGATGCAAAGGCTAGATCATCGCTTGTGAGGTATGTTGTAGAAGGGATTCTTGGTCCTGTATGGTGTACTGAATTACCTCTGAGATAGCTTCCAATGCTGAAAGTTTCTGATTCTGTGAACATGATAGTATTAAGGAAAAATAAAACCTTGAAAAAATGGCAAAAACTAATGGTAGGATTGTAAAAGGAAACACAATAATGGACAAGTTATATTTACGTTTTGTTATTCCTCCCACCTTTTGTGCTCACTAGAAGCTATTGTTCACTTGTTGCAGTATAGACATAGATGTATTTATTTAGTAAACTAACTCTGGTCTTTTGATTTAGCTAGGCACTTCATGAAGTCAGTGTTTCTGATGGAGACTTTCACTCAGAGACGATTCTACTTCCTTGATACAAGAGCATTGGGTCCCACTGCTAGCAATGCTGGAGAGAAGCCTTCTCTTTGGGAGACAGGGAGGAAAGGTGGTGGAGAGAGATAGAACTGTGCATAAATGAGCAGTATTTTTCCTCCATTATTTCTTCTCTCTTCTAGAAATTGGGAAACCTGCAGTAAAATATTGTTTCACATTTTGAGCTTGTCATTAAGTTTAAATTCATTATAAAGGGATAATTTTGGAAAGTTTTATATAGAGTTAAAATTTCTCCTTTTCGTTCATAGGTTTGATACGTATTGATTTTACTGGATTGTTATTGGATTGTCTCGTACTTGAAGTCTCTGTACTTGATAGGTACGGGGGCTTGACCTGTGATTTATTTGGTACAGATGACTTTAAGATGAGTAATTTCTATCCAACAATGTAGATTGTCACCTTCTCTGCAACTTAAAGTTTGATAAAGTTGATTAACACAATGAAAGGTTAAGTAAAATGTCCAGAGTCACATGGACTATGTATATGAGAGACAGTAGTTGTGTACTTAGGTCTTTCTGACACCAAGGGTACTCTCTATTCACTGCCTGACAGTTCCTCTTAAATATAACTTTCTTTCTTGAACTCTATTAGTACGTAAAATATTCTGGGACTACTGGCCACTAAGAGAGTTCTAGTATATCATATTAGGTAACAAATGATGTAGTGTTTATTAAATATCTCCTATCTGTCCTAACTCAATATCAGTGCACTTCAAATGGAACACTCGCTGATACACTCTGCAGTATTTCCTTTGAATTGTTTTCATATATTTGTATGCTTTGAAATCGCTACTTAAACAAAATAGAAACACTTCAAGAATAGGCTCCATTTCTTCCACTTCCCTTTTATCATACATCACAGTATTAGAGGAAGAGGAAGTAAGAAAGTTTTAGTAAATACTTTGTGAAGGACAGATTAAGGGAAGTAAAATATGAAGAAATAATTCAGAAGAAGTCATGAACATGGTGCAGAGTCTAACAATAATGACTAGCATTTAAGTAATGCTTTATGATTTGCAAAATATTATTCAGATATTTTCTCATTTTGTCTTCACATCAACCCTAGGATGTAAGTGTTATTATTATTCCCATTTTACAGTTGAGAAAACTGACACACAGAGGGATTAAGTAACTAGCCTACAGTCACATAGTTACATATTCAAAATACAATTTTAATTCAGGTCCTTCTGACTCTGGGCTCTACAATCCATTCACTGTGCCACCTAGGTTGTTATAGGGTTCTGTCTGCTACATTTTCATGGAAAGATCAGTCCCAGACAAAATTTCAAAATACTGGCCATTTGCTAAACGCATAAGTGAATAGCACTGTCCTGTATGGTGTTAAGTATGTCTGTACTGAATCTAAAAATGCAGAGACAGCACCCTGAGGACCAATAAACAGGCCCCCTGCTCTGCTACCTTTCTTTCTCCATTGATTAGTGCACTAGAGATCAAAGCACAATGAAGTACAAAGGGAAGAAAAGATAATTGATAAACTGAAATCGCTCTACCCAGCTGTCTGTCAACAGTCCAAATTCTATTTCCTTCAATTTCTTTGCATTAAAAAAATTAGTCTGCATTTTAAAAAGCTAGTAAAAATAAGAATAAATATATATGAATTTGTCCATATGTAACAATACATACATAGGTATGACCTAAACGGGCCCTTGGAAATCATCTAGTCAGGAACCAACATGGCAGAGTAAAGGCAGGAAGTCATCTGAACTCTCCCAAATTCTCCGCTAAACAACTTTAAAATAATTCTTCAAATAGAATTCTGGAGAGACAGAAGCCACAAAAGATCAGGATGAAGCAATTTTCCAGACTAAGACGCTATAGGAAGTTAGCAGGAAAGATCGGTCTCCCCAGGGTGGTTGTTAGGCCTGGAGCCTAGTGCAGAGTGGGCAGAGCCCTGCCAAGCCACCAGCAGGCATTGGAGGTGGGTGCAACAGTGGCAGCAGCAGTGTTGGCAATTCTCTGATTCAGTATAGGGTTCAGACAACCTGTCAGATTTGAAACCCTTTGCTGGTGCTGGGAGCATGGCTAATACACCGTTCCGGACCAGGATCCTAGGGCAAAAAAGAGCACTAATCTAGGGAACCTGGTCATTGTTTCAGGTTGGAGAATAATACTTAGGGTTGCTCACAAGGAAGGATGGGCTCTGGTCTCAGCTCAAAGGCAGAAAAGAACACCAGTGCTTGCAGCCCCAGAAGCTTAGGGCCATGACATACATCTCCAGGGAAAGAGAGAACATACATAGTACTTGAGGACACATTGGAGTGGGGACTCTGCTGTCATTTCCAGGGCTGAGAAGAGATTTTGTGATTGCTCAAAGGCCAGAAGAGCGGTGACCACAACTCTCTTGAGATTAAATAACCTTAGAAAAATGGAAAACGTAGAGTCCCTAGAACTAGTTTGAAAACTAAAACACACACACACACACACACACACACACACACACACACACAAACCTGTAGCTTTGGACAGTGTTCCCTACATCCTGGGAGGAGAGAACAACTTTAACATGAAATTAAGTCGAGAAATCAGCTGGAATAGGCAGAGTAAGGCATCTTCAAGTAGGTATGGAAATCCATCTTATTCTCCACAAAAATATGATGGGGAAGGGATAAGAGAAGTAAGATTGATAGAAGGGAGATTGGGGAAAGGGGTAATTAGAAGCAAACACTTTTGTGGAGGGACAGGGTGAAAGGAGAGAGAGAAATGTAGTTAGCAAAAGTAATAGTGTGTATCAACAATACAGTATTCACAATGCCTACAGTAACTATAAATATACTGATATGGTTGTTAATCACAAAATGTACCAGGCTCTCTACATAGGGAATAAAGCTAGAACATTTACTCAAATACCAGAAAACTGAGTCCCAAAACCAGAAAGTCAAAGCCATCACAGTAAGGTATAAAGTTGGCACCCATAGTTAATGTAATAAACACCCACATACTCAAGCCTTCAAAACAGAACAGGCTACCTCAGGCAAAGATCCTCCTCTCCCCACTCACAGCAACTGCTCATCATTCACGAAGCATGATCCCTGCAGCTCTCCCTGCCCTCTCAGTTCCTGCCCCTGGCAGTCCTCAGCAGGAGTCCTTAGCAGAAATTCTGGCCAGCTCAAATGCAGGAGTTAGAGCCTCCACTGCCCCCACTGCTGCCACTCTTCCAGTCATAGCATGCACTCTAGCGTGGCTTCTGCATCCTCTTGGCCCACCCCTTCCTGCTAAATCAGCAAGTTTCAAGGGGCATGGAAGATCTTTAAATCCCATAACCCTTGCAATGTGAAAAAAAAATTAAAGCAAGTATCTTTGATAAAGGTCTCATTTCTCAAACATATAGAGAACTGAATCAAGTTTATAAAATATAAGGCCCACTTCCCAATTTATAGGTGATCAAAGGATATGAGCAGTTTTAAAATGAAGTAATCAAAACTATAACCATATACAATATTCTAAGTCTCTACTGATTGGAGAAAAAAATTCAAATTAAAACAATTCTGATATAGTAACTCATACCTATTATTGACTAATGGGCCAGAAAAGGTAAATGAGAAATTTTGGAAGGATGTGGAGAAAAAAAAGACATTAATGCACTGTTGGTATAGTTGTGAACTGATTCAACCATTTTGTAGAGCAATTTGGAACTATTCCTAAAGATCTATAACACCATTCATACCCTTTGACCTAGCAGTATCACTACTGGGTCCATATTCCCAAAGAGATTTAAAAAAGGACAGTAACTTATATGTACAAAAATATTTATGGCAGCTCTTTTCTAGAGATAGAGACTTAGAAATTGAGGAAATGCTCAATAGTTGGGGAATGATTGAATGGTTGTGGCATGAGATTATGATGGATTGCTACTGTACTATAAGAAATGATGTGCAAGATGCTCTCAGAAAAACCTGGAAAGACTTGCATAAGCTGATGCAAAGTGACATGTACTGTATGCAAAGTAACAGTAATATTGTAATATGATAAGCTATGAATGACTTAGAGACTCTCAGCAATACAACAATCTAAAACAACCTGAAGGACTTGTGATAAAAAATACTATCCTTTCCCAGAGAAAGAACTGATGGTATCTCAATAGAGATTGAAGCGTACTATTTTTCAAACTTTCTTTATCTTTCCTTGGTTTTGTTTTCTATGTCTTTTCTCATGAATTAACCATGTTCTGCATGACTAGGAATATATAACCTATATCATATTTTTGCTTTCTCAATAAGGAGGAATGGGGAGGGAGGAAGGGAGAGAATTTGGAACTCAAAACTTTTAAAACAAATATTAATATTTTACATGTAACTGGGGAAAAATAAAATACAAAATTAAAAAAAGTGAAAAGGGTGAATCAATCACTAATGAAGAGAAAAATATTGTAATCATCAGGATCTATTTCCCCAAATATATAACAGTAAATTTGATAAACTAAGTGAAATAATTGTTTCCAAAAAATAAGTTGCCCAGATTAATAGAAGAGGAAGTGGAATACCTAAATAATCCTACTTTAGAAAAATAAATTGAACAAGCCATCAATGAGCTCATTAAGAAAAAATCTCCAGCACCAGATGGATCTACAAGTGAATTCTACCAAAAATTTAAAGAACAATTAAATTCAATACTATGTAAATTATTTGAAAATAATAAGAAGTCCTCTCAAATTCCTTTTATGGTATAAATTTTATGCTGATACCTAAACCAAGAAGAGCGAAAAAAGGAAAAGGAAGATTAAAGGCCAATTTCCCTAATGAATATTAATGCAAAAACGTACAATACAACACTAGAAAAGTGACTACAGTAATATATCACAAATATCTTTCTCTATGATATGATACCATTGTTTTATGTAAACAAAAACAATAAAGTTGAGACTTGGAAAAAAAATCAGAAAGCGAAAAAATAAATTTTATAGCAAGGTTCTCTGATGAAGACCTTTTCTCTCAAATATATAAAGAACTGATTAAAATTTATGAGTACAAATCATTCCCAATTGACAAAGGGTCAAAGAATATGAATAGGCAGTCTTCAGATGAAGAACTTAAAGCTATAAAGTTATATGAAAGAAAAACATTCTAAATAGTTATTTATTAGAAAATTGCAAATTAAAACAATTCAAGGGACCACTTCACAATTGTCAGATTGGCTAATATGACAAAAAAAGGAGAATGAAAAATTTTGGAGGGCACGTGGCAAAATTGGGACACTAATATAATGCTGGTGAAGTTGTGAACCGATGCAACCATTCTGGAGAGCAATTTGGAATTATGGCCAAAGGGCTATAAAATTGTGCATACCCTTTGACTCAGTAATATCATTGCTAGATCTGTATTATGGAGAGAGAGAGAGAGAGAGAGAGAGAGAGAGAGAGAGAGAGAGAGAGAGAGAGAGAGAGAGAGAGAGAGAGAGAGAGAGAGAGAGAGAGAGAGAGAGAGAGAGAGACAGAGAGAGACAGAGACAGAGAGAGAGACAGAGAGAGACAGAGACAGGCAGAGAGAGACAGAGACAGAGACAGAGAGACAGACAGAGAGAGACAGAGACAGAGACAGAGACAGAGAGACAGAGAGACAGAGAGACAGAGAGAGAGAGAGAGACAGAGACAGAGAGACAGAGACAGAGAGACAGAGAGACAGAGAGAGACAGAGAGAGAGACACAGAGAGAGAGAGAGAGAGAGAGAGAGAGACAGCTATTTGTACAAAATATATAGCACCACTTTTTGTGGTAGCAAAGAATTGAAATTTGAGTGGTTGACCATCAATTAGGGAATGGTTGAGCAATTTATAGCATATGGTTATGATGGGATACTATCTTGTTTTAAGAAAGGATGAGCAGGATACTTTAAGAAAAAATGTGGAGCAACTTACATGAACTGATGCAAAGTGAAGTAAGCCAAGCCAGGAGAACATTTAACATGGTAAGAGCAATATTATATAGTGATCAACTGTGAATGACTTTGTTAGCTATTCTCACCAACACAAACATCCAAGACAGTCCTGAAGGACCTTTGATGAAAACTGCTGTCCATCTCCAGAGAAAGAACTGATAGAATCTGAATGCAGATTAAAGCATACTGTTTTATTTCATTTTTCTTTGCTTTTTAATATATATTTTATTTCCCAACATAATGAACAGGGTTTTTTTTTGCATAGCTGCATATGTAAAACCTTTATCTAATTGCTTCCCTTCTCGATGAATAGGATGGGGAGTGAGTATGGGAGAGAATTTGGAAACCAAAATTATAAAAAAGAAAGGTTAAAAACTGTTTTTACATATAATTAGATAAGAAAAAAATATCGCTGGTGCTATCTAGTCCATCATACTCTTTTACAGTTGAAGAATCTGAGACGTTCACACAACACTTTAGCATAAGAACCACAGCTAAAAAAGAGGGTTCCTGACTTCTAGTCTAGTGTCATTTCCAAGCCACTTCATATCTCCCTGCCAAAAACAAACAAACAAAAAAAAACAAAACAAAACAAAAATAAATAAACCATAGTGTTGATTTTGTAAGGGAAAGATATTTTGAGACCTAGCTAGATGCTTCAAATTATTACATTGTGTTATGTTTCTCCAGTTAAATTATAAGCCTTCAAGGCAGGGGCCATAATATATTTCTTTTATGTCCCCCATAGCACCTAGCACATGCCTTGGTACATAACAACAAAATCTTTGTAATTGAAAGTTTTCTATCTTATAATCAATCAAGAAACAAAAAGCAGAAATTAAATTTTAATTCTTCAATCAGTTACTAACTTGTCAATTTTGCCTACAGAACATCATTCACAGATGTTTCCTTTTCTCCAGTTATGCTGCTACCACAAGTTCATTATTTCCTTCCTATACTATTGCAACAGCCTCTTAATTGTTCTTCCTTCTGCCAGTCTTTTTTCCTCTCTACTCTACACCATACCCAATTGAAATTCCTGAATCACAGTTCTAACCATATCACCCTTTCATCAAAAATCTCCAGTAATGTCTTATTATCCCTAGAATAAAATGCAAACTCATGCTTTTTATATTTAAAACCTTTCAGAATCAGAGTCCTGCCTCCATTTCCAGGTTTATTGCCCTTAATTCACCTTCATATACTCTAAATTCCTTCCCACTGGCCTTCTAAAAGAGCATTTCTTTGTTGTCATTCCCCTCTATCCTCAGTTAGAACGTTTTACTCTTAGTTTGCCTTTTTTCTTCTTTTCATATTTTGCATGTACTTACATATTTACAGATTTTTCTCTCACTTTAGAATGTAAAAAACTTGAGGTCAAGGATTGTGTTTGCCTTTATTTTAATCCCCACTACAACAATTAGCACACAACAGGTGTTTAATAAATGTTTTTTGATTAATTGATTTCCAGGTTTACTTGTTCCCTATTTATGGTATTCTCTCCTCATTCTCTATGTATTTGTTCACCATATCCAGAATGCACTTTCCTAACCTCTAGTCAGAGAATTGTTTCCTTCACAGGTCAGTTCAAGTGCTGCCTCTTATAGAGGACTAACATGATTCTCAATTTGTGGCTAGTGCCCTCCTAACCTCAATAAATTACTTGGCATATTACTTATCTTTGTAAATATTGCTCTCCACTGCCCGCTATCAAAATGTAAAGTATAAAGATTTGAAAGTGTTTTTTTTTCATTATCTACATTGTTTAGAATATCATCTAGAATCGAATAAGTTATTAATAAATGCTTATTGAATAATTGAGTGAGTGACATTATGAGCGGTCCATAAATTTACTCAGTGGAACTGTTTGGCTCAATGAGATTGAAAGTAAAATTAAAACTAGTACTGACACAGGGTGCAAAAGTTTTGGGAAACTGGTAAAGCAGGTATAATTAGTAGTCCAGTCAACATTGTTTCTTAGCCCTAGACAATCACAGAAACTCCAGTTGATTGTCTTTGGTCAGTCATGGTGTAAGTAAATGAGATTGATTGAAGTAACTGTAATATGAAAAGGGTAGTGAAGCATAGAGATCTATGATCATGATTCCATGATCATGTCATGGTAGAGTAATGAGAAATGCATACCTTTCCCCACACCTATATTGTTATTCAGTCCTTCAGTCATGGCCTACTCTTCATGACCCTGTGGACAATAATATACCAATACTGTCCATGGGGTTTTCTTGGCAAAGATACTGATATGGTTTGCCATTTCCTTCTCCAGTGGATTAAAGTTAACAGAGGTTAAGTGACCTGCCCAGGGTAACACAGATAGTGAATGTCTAAGGCTGTATTTTAACTCAGGTCTTCCTTGCCCCTGGTCCAGAGCTCTATACACTTAGATATTCAGATGTCTCTATACAGTTATATTAAATTTATTTAAATGTGGAGGGAAGAGAAACTGTATTAGAACTCAAAAGACCTGGTTTAGAATCCTGGCTCTGCTATTTAAACCTTTCCTTGGGACATTACTTAACTCCAGGTTTACTCAAATTAAAAATAAAGGAATGGAACAAAAGGATCTTTATTATCTATTTCAATTTAAATTCTAAATTTTCTTATTTCCAAAAAAATGAGTTGTTAAGAGAAAAGTACTTTGAAAGCTTTTAAGGTTGTCATGGTAACCTATAAAGAATGAAGAATGGAAGCAGAATATATAGGTTTGAATCTCACCTCTGGTGCTTACTATTTTGGTGTTCTGGGACAAGTCACTTAACCTCCCTGGGCCTCAACTTCCTCATCTGTAAAATGGCAACAAATAATCCATGACTTCCCTTTAAACTCTAGATCTATGAACCTATGATTAACATTAAGTGATACCGATAAGCTGCTTACTTCATTTTTAAATGTTTTTCATTATATTCTTTCTTCCAGAACAATACCTAAGAGAGTTATAATAATTTTTGTCCTATTTATTAGTTCATTTCTTGGTCATGATGATCTTGTGAGACAAAGACTTATTATAACCCTTTTCAAAATAAGGAACATGAAACACTTAGGAATCAAATGATTCTTGTGCTCCCTTGTCAGGGGATCACCATTGCCATCCACTCTATGAATAAGATTCTTCACTACAACTGCTCTCTGTGGTTCAGCAAGGAAATAATTAGTGATATAGAGTTCATTGCCCTGTGACCATCACATCAAAACCCTATAACTGAATCTTGGTAAGTATTAGGCTTCCCTCTCACCCTAACCCCCAAAGCATGTCTAAAATCTGCCTCCCTATAACTTATACCAAGTGTTCCAAGATCCATCATAGAGAATTAGGTTTAGAAACAGAATACAAAATACATATAGTAGTTACAAGCAAGATAGTTAGGGTGGGAAAGCAGGAGGGATATAGGGTGTGAGGGAATGGTTTTTTTTGAAAGACTATATTTCAGTTGAGTCTCTTAAAAGTGAGTGTATGAGATGAAGACTCTGAGGGAATGCATTCCTAGCATAGGTGATGTCCATTGTGAAGGTATGAAGGCCAGGGATTTAGTGCCATTTGCAAGGAATAAAGAGGCCAGATATATACAGCTTCCTTAAAGTTAAAGCTTTTTTTTTCTGTGCAGGAAAAATAGCTACTGAGATTTTTTCCTTCCAATTCAAATTCTAATTAGGCCTTGAGAGTGTCCACATAAGATAAAATATGGATACTTAATTGGCCTGTTTCTAGTGGTATATCAGGCTCAGATCTAGCTGTCAGTGATCCTGAGTCTCAGAAACTTAGGATCTGTACACTCCTGGAAACTAACATTTATGGGTGTGACATATGTGGATATATTTACACACACACATACACACACACACACACACACACACACACACACATATATATATATATATATATATATATATATATATATATATACCTTTATATGTGGATATATGTACACACACAGGAATACATACACACTACTTCCAAGGTCTTATCTAATTAGACTCTATGATCCCTCATGATTATAGGGTTCAATAGGGACACATAAATCATTCATAGTTGACCATAAGCTATTTTTCACCTTGTTTAGTCCCTTATGATTGTTCATTTATGTTTATTTATGTTTTTTAATGTTTCTCTTAAATCCAATGTTTGCATTTCAAAGTTTCTATATGGCTCTGATCTTTTCACCAGGGATGCATGGAAGTGCTTTATTTTATTAAAGAACCATTTTTTATCTCCTGCAAGACTATAGTCATTTTTCTGGGTAGATTATTCTTGATTTTAAGCCTTTGCCTTCTGAAATAACATGTTCCAAACTCTCTTTTTATATTTTGGGCTACTAAATCTTGTGTGATATTGATTGTACCTTTTTGTTACTTGAATTCTTTTTTTTCTAACATATGTAGTTATATTGTTTTGATGTAAAAATTCTAGAATTTGTTAGAGCATTCCTAGAAGTTTATACACACATATACAAACTCATGAGTGTATGTATATGTGAATATATGTATAATATTATATATGTGCATTTATATCTGTGTGAATATAATTTTTCCTGGGTGTTTATTTCAAGAAGTAACCTGCAAATCTTTTCTATCTCCACTTTTCCCTCTGGTTCTTAGAGATCTGTTCAGTTTTCTCTTAAGAATTAAGATAAGTAAGGTTTCATACTTCTTGTGTCAAGCATTTAATTCTCTCTCCAATTCTTTCTTCCATAGCTCTAATTTCCTTTCCATTTTTTTATCTAGCTTTTTCATTTCTTAAAAATAATTCACACTTTTTTTTAACTCTTAATTCATCTCTTCCTGGAGCTCTGGTTGTATCTGTGCCCAGGCTTCATTTTTCTTCTAGATTTTGCTTGTAGATATTTTGGAATCATTCTCTTCTATGTTTGTTTCTCAGGGATTTTTGTCAACATCAATGCCTTTTTATGGTGAAATTCTTTTTTATTTTGATTTATTTCTTCATTTAGTTAGCACTGGGCTTTTCATGCTTCTGGAGGCAAGGTCTGAACTGCTATTGTTGATACCTTTTTTTGTGGTATTGTGTGTTTTGTAATTCCAGGATTTTGGCAATAGATAAGGATGAGGACCTGTAAGTTTCCAGTGCTCTCAAAGTGATTTTATCTGGGACAGAGTCTGTATCTCTCTGGTTTGCATTCTGCAAGTTCCTGACCTGGGTTTGGATCTGAGCAAGAGTAATCTGCCAATTGGCTCAGTCATTATCAGTCAGATAGAAAGTTTTCCTGGTTTAGAGTGAAAGAATTACAGATTTAACTTTGGTCTATAACTCCTGATCTGTTTATATCTTTACAGGCCTCAGACTGAACTTGACTCTGTAAATGATAATAATCTCTGCTTATTTCTGAGCCATACAGCCATAATCTGACCTTAGGGCTTTCATTTGAACTTGCTTTTCTCTTTGTACATAACCCAGGCCTTGTGGTAGCTCCTGACCAACAAACACCCCTCCTTCACACAAGAGTCCTCCCCAGGACACCCTGAATATGTCACCTGGAATTAATTAATCAATCAATTAATCAATCAATTAATTAAGAAGACAGAGATGCCAGGTGATACTTGGTCCTGGCTTAGTGCCTCAGTATGTATCCAGAACCTCCTCATTCACTCAGGCCTAGCCTATCCCTAGGTGCTAAATGGCTTCACTTCTGGGAGTACTACAGGTCAGACCATGTTGTCAGTGTGCACAGACATCTTTGTCTGTGTTTCTATACTTTCCTAGGTTGGAAAAACGACTCCATGTGACTTTCTTTATATTGGGTTTCTCCATCAGGATTCCTTCTGGTTCATCTTCTAGGTCTTTCAGGAGGTGTGTTTGGTAGGAGATCATTTTATTTCTTCATGCTGTTCCTCCATTTTGCTTCCATCCTCATACAACATGTTAAAGTCAGGTTAAAGTAAACATCAAGAGATTAGAAATGCAAACAAAATCATAAAAGACTCTATGAAGCTTAAAGTTTGTTTATGGAATATGGAAGTAAAATAAACAATAGCAATCTACTTTTGTAACAATAAGTACAGTGTTATTTTGTTATTATTTAGAACACTTGATATAGTGCTTTCAGGGTCAAAAACACTTTAAACACATTAATTTGTATTATGTATATATGGGATAATCATATATAGATAAATTTCAGTATCATATAGAAACAAATTCCTTCTTTTTTTCCAACCTAATGCTTCGCTGCCCAGGGACAGCCATTGCCCCAATTTGCTATAGCCCAGAGATGGCTCTGTTTCTTGACATGAGAGGTTTAACTAATGAAGAGTATGAACAATGTCCATCCTTAGAACAGTTTCCACAGAGGACATAAAGCATTAAGACAGTTTTATATGAAATTCAGGGAAATTCAGAGTTTAGGGCAAGAACCACTGAAATAATTACCTCTCTCTCTCTCTCTCTCTCTCTCTCTCTCTCTCTCTCTCTCTCTCTCTCTCTCTCTCTCTCTCTCTCTCTTTCTCTCTCTCTCCTCTTTTCCCCCTCCTTTTGGGCCCCTTGTGATTGGTATTATCAGCAGAGTTTCTGATATAAACTTGATTTAACAATTTCTGTTGAGGAATGAAGCATGGAGAACAGTGGCTAATGGAGAAGCCCTACAAAAAATAATGAGCTATAAGCATCAGTCATTGTCAAGCTAATGCTACATTCTAATGTTAGGAACACTAATCAACTTGGAAAAAAATTCTGTTCCATCCTGTTTTTTTTTTCCAACAGTTACAAAATTAGTCTCTTATAGAATATTAAAACTGTCGCTCATTATACATGAAGAGTTGTACTTTATTTTGGGATAGAAGGTACTGAAATTAAAACACAGTGCCACATAGAGAAGCAAGTGAATTTCCTATAAATGAATATTAGTTATATTTTTTATTTTTTTTTCTTTCTTAATTTCAGTTTCCCCCATTTTCCTCATATTCTTTACCTTCCTTTCCCAACCAAATCCTTCCAGCAAAATCCATTTTGTAACTTATAATTTAAATCTTTTCTCTGCCCATGTTGTCAATCTTGTATAACTTCCAAGTTTTCTTGGAATCATTGTTTCTTTCTCTATGAAAAGTGTGAAACTAAATTTTGATATAATAAAACTAATTTATTTCTTTCCATGTGGTTTCTTCATCTTTGTAGAGAGTTCCTCTAAGTGCAAATTACAACATATTGTGCCATTTCTAACTGTGTAACTTTTGTTATTGATGATCAATAGACCCTTTTAAAATGGGGTCTTCCCAATAGGTTCTAGGACATTCTTGAAGTAGTATATGAATGTATGGAAGACCAGTTCTGTACATAAAGTAACTCTCATCTTGGGGCTAGCTTATCTTCTTTTCTAGTCACACGTCTTTCATCCTAATGTTTAGGGAAAACATCCATATTTTATTGTTGAAAAAAATGACCGGGGCGGCCAGGTGGCTCAGCAAGTAAGAGCACCAGCTCCAGTGCCGGGATGACCTGGGGTTCAAATCCGGGCTCAGATACTTAGCGCCACACCCAGAAATAGCTGGCCGTCTAACCTTGAGCAAGTTACTTACCCCTGATTGCTTTAAAAAAAAATGACCAAGAGAATATTAGTAACTAAATCAAAATGGAACCCATTCCATTGTTAGACTGTACTTAGTGTTAATGCTGCGGTGAAATCAACTCCCCTTCCACTCATTAATACAAATTCTATCTCTGCTACAAATTAAAAATAATTCTCATCCACATTCCACAAAACAATCCATCATACCTGTGGTAATAATGGACATGTGTTCTCTAAGTCCTATCTTCTCCAGGGAAGTATGGTAATGAATTAATTCAATCACTAATATTCCATTTGTAAATTATAACTGTTCAGTCAGTAAAGTCATACTGAAGAGGCAGTTACTTTTCTTAGTGATAAACTTGTTCCTGTGTATTATAATATGTGTGTTTCATGTGTGGACTGTGATATGCTAAGTCTACTTTGAGGTTCCACAGAAATAATGCACTTTTGGGCTCAGGCCATCTAATCTTGTACATTCAGCATTGTCTAGACTTCTTTTAGAAGCTTATTATATCTATTACAAACACACATGTACATATATACCTTTTTTCTATTTTGTTATAAACCTTTGAGTCATCTCTTGACATCTGGCAGGAACTGTGAAAACATATTACAGAAGATATTAAAATTACAAACAAATGGCCTTCTAACAATAAAGGGAGATTAAAAAGAATCATTTCACAAGTGCTTTGAGAAAGCATGCTATAAACATTATATTTAGAAATGGTATAGGGGTGGCCAGTTGGCACAGTGAGTAAGAGCACTGGCTCCAGTGTCAGGACGACCTGGAGATTGAATCCTGGCTCAGACACTTAGCACCCACCCAGAAATACCTGGCCATGTAACCTTGAGCTAGTTACTTAACCCCAATTGCTTAGGGGTGGCCAGGTGGCTCAGCAAGTAAGAGCACTGGCTCCAGTGTCGGGATGACCTGGGGTTCAAATCAGATACTTAGCACCACACCCAGAAATAACTGGCCGTGTAACCTTGAGCTAGTTACTTAATCCCAATTGCTTTAAAAAAAAAAAAGAAATGGTATATTAATTAAAAATAGAGTTATGAACTTATTTTCTCTGGCAAGGTCTGAGAGGAAGAAAAGGCATTCAGAAAGTAGCAATGAATTTAAGCAGTCCTTAGATATTAGTAGAGTGCCATTGCTACTCTTGATGTTTACTTCTCCTTTGAAATATATTTACCCCTATAGCACATGAGCTATATTTGGGAAAACATTCATTTGAATTTAAAGATTTGGATTTTGCAAAAATGGCACCAAAAATTATTTGGTAAAACTTCAGGAAGCAAAAGTATGTAACTGCTAAAGTGCCAGAACATATTTCAACCTTCTTCTACCATCATCAGAAATAAAACCAAAAGAACTGGAGGTTAATTGGCAAAGTATTATTTTAAAAAGTATATAATTTGTTTAAAAGGAGTCTTACGGAGCACTCTCCTCATATAGTAAAATCTTCTGAAATTCTTTCTCTTTGATACTCTTTTTTCCCTCTAGCTTTGTGGTGCCCACTTCATTCTTCATTCCATCCCATGTTGGG
This sequence comes from Petaurus breviceps papuanus, assembly GCF_028583685.1. Taxonomy (NCBI): domain Eukaryota; kingdom Metazoa; phylum Chordata; class Mammalia; order Diprotodontia; family Petauridae; genus Petaurus; species Petaurus breviceps. The sequence goes on along the minus strand of NW_027187325.1, from coordinate 4,678,932 downwards.
CTCCTGTTTGCACTATCCCTTCTAATCTATCTTTTTCTCCCTGTAAAACCATTGTCTTAGAAAAACTGATGAAAAATAGAATTCATATTGAAATATAAATTATTTATAACTCAGTGTATTAATGTATTATCTCTATTGGTGTATTTTCATTTTCTATAAGAGCAAAAATAAGTTGGGGTGGATTAAGCCTAAATGAATGAATGAATGAATATCTCAAGGCGATTACGTAGCGCAGGGAATAGAGCACCCGCCCTGGAGTCATGAGGACCTGAGTTCAAATCTAGCCTCAGACACTTAACACTTAATAGCCATGTGACCTTGGGCAAGTCACTTAACTCCAATTGTCCTGCCTCCCCTCCAAAAAAGTCCCCCCCCAATTAAATACATAAATAAATGCCTCAGTGAAATTTCTATCAACATGTTTGAAGTATTCAAAATTTTATAGGGTCATAAAGTTTTTTCAGGGCCAATGAAATAATACTGAGGAGGTGGTAACCACTTACACTTCCTATTGGTAAAGCTGTTCTTATTTGGATATGTCTCTGCTTTTTGTTAGGAGGGATGATATGGTAGGGAAGAGGACAGAGGGTAGAGAACAGATATAGATAACTTCGAGGGGGAGGTCAAACAGGGAGATGCAGGAGTATTTTCAGGCAGCAGGGAATGAGCCAGTAGATAAGGAAGACTGAAGATTAGAGATTAAGAGATAATAGTGGGAGCACTCAGCTGCAGGAAAGAGGAGGAAATCAGATCACAGGCACAAATAAAGGAGTTGAGCTTTATGAGAAGGAAGGTCATTTCTTCATGAGAGTCTAGGGTTAAGGACAAGAAAACATGGAAGGAGAATAATGTTAATTGGTTCTGAGTTGTAGAACAAAGAAGGAACTCATGCTTAGCAGACTCTGTTTTGTCATTAAAGTTTAAAATGAGGTCTTATTTTTTGATGAAAGAGGTAGCCAGACAACAAATTAAATAGGAAACAGATTTGTCATTGTTTTAATAAGAATGTACAGGATGACCTAAAAGTCTTAGTGAGATTTTAGCTATAGTAGCTTCAAGCTACACCAAGACATGTACGAAATCCTGCATTTTAATCTGAATTACTGCATTTCTATAAGTCCCTGATAAAGAATTGAAATAATACAAAAATAACAAGTTAATCTGAACAGAAAGATATGATTATTCATTGAGGGATATTTTTAATAAAGGGGAAAATTCTAAGAAAATGAATAGGCACGAGTTTGGGAGCAGCCATCTCATGTATAATGCTCAACTTTCACAGCCTGACGAGCAACCTTGGTTCGAGCTTGAATAGCCCCCAAAATGGCATCTACTGTTAATGATCAGCTGATTTTGAATGTCCTCAAGGAGGAACAGGTTCCCCAGAACAAGATCACTGTTGTTAGGGTTGATGCAGTTGGCATGGCATGTGGCATCAGTATCTTAACAAAGGATTTGGCTGATGAACTTGCCTTAGTTGATGTAATAGAAGACAAACTGAAGGGAGAGATGATGGATCTCCAACATGGCAGCCTTTTCCTCAAAACGCCAAAGATTGTTTCTGGAAAAGACTACACTATAACTGCAAAGTCAAAACTGGTCATTGTTATGGCTGGGGCACATCAACAGAAGGGAGAAAGTCATCATAATTTAGTCCAGCGTAATGTGAATATCTTTAAATTCATCATTCCCAATATTGTTAAATGCAGCTCTAATTGCAAGCTGCTTATTGTTTCCAATCCAGTGGATATTTTGACATATGTGGCCTGGAAGCTAAATGGCTTTCCTAAAAACCATGTTATTGGAAGTGGTTGCAATCTGGATTCTGCCTGTTTCTGTTACCTAATGAGGGAGAGACTTGGTGTCCATTCTTCAAGTTGTCATGGATGAGTCCTTGGGGAACATGGAGACTCTAGTGTTCCTGTGTGGAGTGGTGTGAATATTGCTGGTGTATCTCTGAAGAATGTTAATCCTCAAATAGGAACTGATGCTGATTCAGAGAATTGGAAAGATGTTCATAAACAGGTGATTGAAAGTCCTTATGAGGTGATCAAACTGAAGGACTAGACTTCCTGGGGCATTGGCTTGTCTGTGGCAGATCTGGCAGAAAGCATTATGAAGAATCTTAGGAGAGTGCATCCAATTTTCACCATGTTTAAGGGCCTATATGTCATTAATGAGGATGTTTTCCTTAGTGTCCCATGTATCTTGAGGCAGAATGGCATTTCAGATGTGGTAAAGGTAAACCTGAATCCAGAGGAGGAGAGCCAAGTAAGGAAGAGTGCAGATACTCTTTGAGGAATCCAGAAGAAACCGCAATTTTAAAACCTTTTAATGTGCTGCCATCAAGAGAACATGACAGTGGTTAAGGTATGCATGATGCGCTTTTCAAATAGGTCAAATCCTTCCTCTGATTAGAGATTGAACACCAGAAATGTAAAACCTGTGAACACACTCTAGTCTCTTCCTAAAGTTAGAAATGGGGGATAGCACAGTGTGACTATTTGTTTGAACCCTGTTGTTTGCATATGATGCCGGATATGACTTGTATAGTCTCAGTAGTTGGTGTCAAGCAGACAGTGTCCCGCAGGCATATAAACAACCTGTGTTGTGTGTAGGGGATACAGGTTCCCATAGGTTCAGAAGACAACACTCCTGGCTATAAGACACCATACAGTAGTAATTCTTTATTGATGCGTTGATTACCTTGTGCTCCCCTCCATTAGGGTTCTATGGCATGGCCCTATGCATCACATTTCCAGAGGACCTGATTTTTATCTACATACACACACATTTATATACTCACACACACAGAGATATATACATACATACATATATCAAGAGTTAAATTTCCATATTATATAAAAATATCTGTGTATGTACAACAATGCAACCAATTCCTCAAGTGTCATACTAACCCTTAATCCACCCCATACTGAATAAACCACAAATAACTGATTAAAAAATGAATGGGGCAGGAGAACCTCAACTATATCATTACTCCAGAAAAGAAAAAGAAGAACATCAGAAAGTATTAAATGCATGCTTATTTTCTTGTGTCTTTCTTATCTAGCATTTTTAGCATGTTTTGTACAACTTATTGAAACACATGATCAAAACGAGAAGAAAGAGGGCAGATACTTGTGACTTGTGGTTCCCTCACACCAGGAAACACTACTCTTCTTTCACTGTTGATTTTTAATGAAGTCAGATGAGAATTGTTTTATCATATTCAATGCTTTAAACTACAGATGAAACTGATTCATCCATATACTTTAAATGAATGTGATGTTATTTGGTTTTCAGTGACATTGGCCTCTTTTCAATCCCATGGACGAGACACTCTATCTCTCAGCTCTGGGTTTGTTTTGTTTTGTTTTCTCTTGGGTTGTCTTTCCAAGCCTGGAATAATCTCCCTCCTCATTTAACTGCCTTCTGGCTTCCTTCAAGTCCCAGTTAAAATTTCGCCTTAAACAGAAACATTTTCTCAGTCTTAATTCTAGCGCCTCTTAATTATTTCCTATTTATGCGTTGTATGCATTGCACTTATTTGCTTTCTTGTTGTCTATCACATTAGATTGTTAACTCTTTGAGGGCAGGGACTGTCATTTGCATCTTTTTGTATACCTACAATTTAGCACAATGCCTGGAATTTCCCTTTATTGACTAACGTTTTCACTGCAATTTCAGGATATCATATGTCAGTCAATAAGTATTTATGAAACAATTGTTCAATGTTCAATAGGATTCTATGTCCTGTGAAAGATTAAAAAGAATCAGAAGACACATCCTTGCTCTTAAGCATAGTAAAACATGATGAGCTTACACAACTAAGCAAAGCAAAATTTAAACAAGTTTATTGAGTACCTGCCTATACAGAACGTTAATTTGGTTGTCGTGATAAATAGATTATTTTATTACTACTATAAAACACCAGTCAATGCATATTTAGTAGATAGTGTGTTAAGCCTAAAGTTAATAAGTCCTGAGTTCAAATTCAGTCTCAGGCACTTACTAGCTGCGTGACACTTGGTCAAGTTACTTAACCTTTTCTTGCCTCAGTTTTCTAATCTGTAAAATGGGTATAATAATAGCACCTATCTACCAGGGTTTTTGTGATGATCAAATGAGATAAGAATTATAAAGTACTTAACACAGTGCCTGTCTCATAACAAGAACTATATAAATGTTAGCTATTTATTATTGTTATTATTAATGATTGTTAGTATTAGTATTGGTATTATTAAGAGGAACATTTATTTTTTAAGATGCATCATTTCAATTAAAAGTTCTAGGATTCTGATTGGATTGTAAATTACTTGGGATCCAAATTTTTTGGTCATAAATTTGTATTTATTAATTAAGTTCCAGAACAGATTATAAAAGGGGTAGAGGAGTACATTCAGAACAAAGAGTTGAAGATAAATCCCTGGGAAAGGGAAGGAGGGAGAAGACAGGGACACCAGAGCCTCTCATCTATGTCTGCTCTAGACAGGGTGTATCTTGATTTCTGAGCCTTGGTTCAGGACACACAATGAAACACACAACAAGATGAATTTCCAGGGGGATACAGTTTTAGGAAAACATCAATATGTTGTCAAAGTTATACATCCAACCAAAGGTGGTGGCTGGGATTCTCCTTGGGACAGCAGCATTGCTTCCTTTTATGGAACTGAAGCATAGAAGTTTGATAGGTTCCATTCCATGCTTTTCAGCTCTTATGAAACATCCTTGTAGTTAAAGTCTTTATGCTCAAAAATTCTTTCATTGCCTCTCTAACTTCTTGTACTTTGCTTCCAGTTTCTTTGAATATGCATCCAACTCATAAGCTGCCTGCTCAAGAGCTGCTTTTTCCTCATTTAAAGTAATCTGACCCAGATAAGGCTGCAGTGCTGCATATTTCTGTTTTAAGTCCTTTAGGTTTCTACTTAGGCTGACTGCAATATCTTTCTAGATACTTCAAGCTATTCAGTTTGTTCACATTTTCCAGAAGTTCATAGTCTTCATGGGTGATTGTCAGCTTACCTTCCAGGTATTTGGTCATTTTGGAGAAGATGTCCTGGCACCAACCCATGGTGTCCTCCTTGGTGGGCTTTGTGGTCTCCTAGGTCACCTTCACTGCATCATCTAGACTGGGGAAGGGAAGAAGGAGGAAGGATTTAGGAAAAGATGGAAGAGAAGGGAAGGGAGAGAAAGGATGAGAAAGAGGGAGAGGGGAAGAGAGATGAGGGAAAGGAAGAGGAGGGGAGAGGAGAGGGAGGAGAAGAGAGAGGGGAGAAAAGGGGATCCAAATTTATTTTTAACAAAACATGTTTTCATCTATGTATAACAAAAAGCTTAAAATAGCGTTTAAGTAACCTCATTACAAGTTATTTTTATAGTCAGTGATAAATCTTTGATAGTCATTAAAGTGTGTTCTTTAAGAGTTATGATTTTTGCATTTATTCTGAGTACTATCTGTTCTTTTAAACCACATACAACAAAAACACAGTAATAACAACAAAAAGACAGTCAATCACATTTGGAAGGTATGAAATGCAGCAAGCAACTGGCAGAAAACTAACCTAAGGTGAGGAAACCAGTATATTTCTGAAATATCTAGCCAAGGATACACTTTTCAGACAGTATAATGTTAGTAGAAATACACACTCCTAACAATTGCTGCCATAAAATAATATCCTTATTATTTTAAATAGTTTACTGACCGCCGAATTTGCATGGCACTCTGCTAAGGCACAAAGGTTACAAAAAAAAAATTTGACAGTTTCTGCTCTAGAGTTGCTTGCAGTAGGGTAGTAGAGGACATTAAGTCATATAGAATTACCTAAACTTTAGAGAAGTTCAGTAGACCTAGGACTTGGACCTCACTCAAGCCTTCCCAAACTTCAAGTCCAGAATTCTATCTACTATGACAAAACTACTTTTTTCTTTAGAGGACCATTGGTTGGTGAATTTATAGCTGGAATAGAGCTTAGAAGTCAATTATTTCAACACCTTCATTATAGATGAGGAAAATGAAGCCTAAAAGGTTGTATGATTTGTCCAACAGTACATTTTTCAATTCAGATCCTTCCTGTGTGACTCTGCAACTCAAAAGAGTCAGGCATGATTGAATGAATGAACCACAACAAATACAGGCATAGAGAGGTTGCTTGGTTTAAATACAACAGTCAATAAGTAGCAAAGGTAGAAACCTATTGTCTCATGAGCCTAGGAATAACCCTGCAACATTATGAAGTTGGTAAAGTATATTGCAACATTGCCTTTAAAATATATATATTGCCTTTTAAAGATATGAAAATGCATAATTTGGCATTCCAACATACCTCACTAACTTTGCATACTTTTATTTTTATTAGCAGCCTTGTTTAATTATCAGATGTACTGTTATTGGCATATGGTGCACTTTCTTAGGTAGGAACATTTGCTCTCAGCTTATTTGGCTGGCATTCTCTGTTACTTCCTAGCTAAATCTGATTTTACATTCTCTCCCGGGTGTACAAAGCACTCAAATGCACACTCACATTTTTTTTTCATACAGTAGATGTGAATTTCACTGCACAGTTGTTGTTGATTAAAAGAAACACAAATCATTTTGTGAACTCATTAAATCAAAATAAGCTAGGCATAATTGTCCTACTTTGATGAAACATATTCACCAATAAGTCTACATTTTATCAGAGGCAGAACTAGGTGGAACAGTGGATAGAGCTCTCTGGACTTGGAGCCAGTGAGATAAGTTCAAATCCTACTTCAAACACTTCCCAGTTGTGTAACCCAAGGTAAGTCACTTAACCTCTATTAGTTAGGGATGATAATATCACCTATCTTGCAGGACTGGTATGAGCAAAAATTGAAAAACGTTTGGGAATCTCTTTGCAAACCTTAGTGTACCATATCAATGCTAGTTATTATCCGAACAACTAGGAAAATTAAAAGGCATTAACCTAATTAAGGTGGGCTCTGTGGTATCACTGCCATTAGTGTCATTGCCCTTGATTTTATTGTGTAAATTTTGGGTTAATATTTCTAAAACATTACTTCATCTTATCACTCTCTAACTCAAAAACCCTCTAGGGTTCCTCACTGCCAATTAAGATAATATTTGAGGGGGTAGCTAGGTGGTGGCTAGGTGGCACAGTGAATAAAATGCAGGCCCTGGAGTCAGGAGGACCGGAGTTCGGTTCTGGCCTCAGACATTTAACACCTGCACAAAAAAAACCAGCGGTGTAAACTTGGGCAAGTTACTTAACCCCAATTGCCCTTCAAAAGGCAAAAAAGAAAAGATCATATTTAAGAGCAGCCTCTAAACCCGATACCTAAAGCCCAACCTACTTCTTTAGTCTTACCTGCTCCTGATCCTGACACCTAAGGCCCAACAAACCTCTTGACTTTTATCTTCTATTCAGACCCAATCTGTACCCTTCATTTAAGCAAGACTATTTTACTCTTCCCAGAACATGATATAAATATTACAGACTTGTACAACTTTTATTACATCCTTTCACTTACATGGAATGATCTCTCTCTTCCTTTCCATTAATTTAGACCTTACCTATCCTTCAAGGAAGAACTCTCCATTTTCAGAAATCTAATAACATGGATTATATTACCCTTACCTCTCATGTGATAGAAAAGCAAATCAAGAGACTATTTCACATAAACATATGAACAAATAACTGGTAATTATGACTGTCCTGTGGCCATTTATGTTTTAAAGAGAATTTTGTTATTCAACAATAATCTCTAACTGATACATTTTCAGGCAGTATGACAAAGTTCAGTGAAGAATTCCAGATGGTGCCAGGGAGACATTTTTGACTGGAGATCTTATATCATAGCATGATTACCTACTCTCCCTATTAATATAGCTGGACCTTAATTTATGTCATGAAGAAAACATATGCCCTGTACTGAATACTAGTCTGAGCTTTGTGGGTTAAGAGAAATAGATGAAACAATCCTTCATCTCTAGTGTCTTATACTATCATGGGATAGACAAGGCAAACATATATGTAATGGGATATAAGACAAAAAGAGAATAGCTTCTTTATTCATCTATGTGAGCAAGTACAGGGTGCTAACTGATTATAATAAAGTAAGTTGAGATATGGCAAAGTTGTAATTAAGATGGGTTGACTGAGATTTTATGCCTAGGTACTACAGGGTAGCATCCCCACTGTGATATAGAAATTGTCATCCTTGCCTTCCTCCACCCCAACAGTCCTCTGCTGGCCTGTGCTACTCAGTGAAACCAAATCTCCTTGCCTGGCCATGGGCTGCTACTTCCATGGCTCTTGCCATTACAGTATCTTTATACTGAGGTATCTTCCTAACTCCAATCCATACAGGGATCACTAGCTAGTTACTGAACAAGTAAATAAGTAAAGTGGGAGAGGAGTCTCAAAGGAATATTAACTGATGGAAATTTACTCAACCTACATGCATGTAGACTCATGGGATGACTGTCCAATAAGGCAATGAGGGGGGGAAGGATTTATGAAAACACTGGTCTGATGCCTTGAGAAAGCCCTTCCTTTGACACATGAGAGTAAGGGTCAATAGCTACAACGGTAGGTGTTCTGTGGCATCCTATGCTTGCCAAAGAAGGGGTATAAGATCATTGAAAACCAGGGTTTAGATCTCAAGTGGAGACCTATTTTTCCATGTTAACTCCTTAAGCTTTTGAAAAGAAGCTGAGCTACTACCTTCCCATGACTAGGTATGAGATACCTCTTCATGTATAGTATAAGAATAAAATCACATTTGACAGTCACAGTGCTTAGATGACTGTGGATTTTTATTTATGCTCTATATGTGCCCAAATATATACATATATGCATATGTAGCACACATATGCATATATGTAGTAAACATATGTTATATAAGTATATATAAATTGTTTTGCATGTGTAATTCTACACAAAGATGCATTATAAATAGGTATACAGAATCCAGGAATTGGGGACGGGGAGAGATAGGGAAGGAGGGAGGGAGAGAGAGAATATAGATATGGATCTACACATACACATATACATATGTTCATATGCAAATAAACTTTATGTGTATGCACATATGTGTGTGCGTGTGCGTGTGTGTGTGAGTATATATGTGTATATTTTGGCTTCCCTGTTCTAGACTGTTGGGTCCTATTTTTAAAGTGGATTTTTCTTCTCTCCATGGACTGCTGTATCTCTTTCATCTCAGGTTTTTGGATGCATGCTTCTTTTCCAAAATTAATTCTGAATAAAGACTGTATGACGTGTTTTTCAACTATTTGCTTCATTTTCCTCTAATCAATTAAGAAGTAACAGAAAAGTAGGGTGACAATGACTTCCTGATCAGAAAGGCCATTGTTGCTTTTTATATTTCCATTGTGTTCCTTTTCAACTGGTCTGATGCATGACAGAGGAGGAAAGTGGCTTAGATTCCTTCTATATAGGAGCTGGATTTGAGAGTAGACTTTGTATAGCACTAATGAATTGGTGGTCAATTCCCAGATGAAAGGTATGGTAGGAGAGAAAGTCTAATAACTACAGTTCACAGGCTGCTTTTATCTCTGGAGAGTCTTGACCAGGAGTTACTTTATTTTGGCCTCACTACTGCTGGAAAGTGAGGATAGGCAGAAGATGTAGTTTGGAGCCAGGAAAGAGGAGATGAATATAGGGTTAGAAGGTGGGCAAAGGAGATGAAAAGAAAGTGGCAACTCAAAGGCTTCTCCTTAAAGAAAGAATCACGAGGCTAGCTTGTTGCCAATGGGCACATTTTTAAATGCATTTGATGCCCTTTTATCCTGTTGTCTTTTGAAAGTTGAAAGAGATCTTTTTTTCTTGTTGTGGAGAGAGGAGAACGGCTCAGCTCTCTGCATGTATGTCTGTGTTCTGTTTATTTTAACAGAATATTGCATTCAAAGGCTATTGCCTAGCAGGATTTGAGTTGAGTAACAGAGTTCACTAAGAACAAAAGCAAACCTAAGTCCCACTTCTCCAGTAAACATACAAGTCACCTCCTAATTACTGAAGAAAACAGGACACATGTGACAAACCATCAAAGTTGGCAATTAGAGAAAATGAGAGGCAGCAAGAGGGAAAGTAATAGAGTATCATGCCAAAAATTTGATAAATCATAAAGGGCTAGCCAAGAAGTTTGAAAGGGGGGAAACTAACTTGACAGGATGTGTTTGAAAGGTATGCTAAGTACCAGGGAAGGGCAAAGAGGTCAAGGGAGGAAACATTAGCTACAGTAGAGAAATGTAGGCAATTGCGGTACATATAGGCATTTAGGATCCATTCTATAGAGCTTCAGATAATAGGTAATCAAGTACTCGGGGTAGGAAATTGGACAACAATGGATAAGGATCCAGGAGAAAGAAAAATTGTGTAATAAAAGGTAAAAATTTCCCCTCTAAAAAAAACTAAGCAAATAAATTAGGTTATATATATGTCATTGACAAAAAGATTGAAACTTGATTTTGAATAAGAATCTAGGACTTAGAATTTCAGAGTCTTGTCCAATTGGGTATCTAAATATTAATCTCCTCTATAGCATCTCTTTACAAGTGATTATACCCTGACTCTCAGTAACTTGCATCCTCTGCTTTTAGTTCTGTTTTCTGATATCAAATAGACTGAATTAAATTTCAAATTCCACATTGGGCATTGTTCAAAAAGTTAAGAACAATTATGTTCTCTGATGTTCTCCTTCCCCAAATTAAACATCCCAGTTCCTTTTATTTCAAAACCTAAAACTTCTTAATACATCCTGTCCAAGAACAGTAGCAGTAGCGCAATATGGGTGCACTTGAACTAACGGATGATGGGATATAGAAGCAGATGGGGATGGGGGTTGGAAGGGTCCTTACAGGCAGAAAGACCAGAGAATAAAAGTAACACATGAAAAATTACATGTTTGTGCATGTATGCACACAGACGCATGCAATTCAGATAAGCAAATAAATGTATCAAGACAGAAACAGTGGTCCAAAAAAGTGATATGCAAATGTGCCAAAGATTGTGGGTTTCTTTTTATTCTAACTTCTCTGTAACAGCTATATGAATGCAAATTTTGTGTCAAAGGGTAATTTATTCAATGTTACTGAAGCAGTTAATGATGTTGTAATTTTATTCTTGAATAAGATATTATACATTTATTATTTCAAATATTTAACAATGCTTGAAATTAAGTCTGTAGACCAAGACTCACCCTTGCTATCTTCAGTCCTCTAGAAGGAATTTCTCCTTCTGTCCACAGTAAATTTATCAACTACATAACTGTATTGATGAAATTCAAATATTGATACAATCAAAAAATCTTTAATATAAGCATCTTTTAAACATATATGAATATATTATGTAGCAAACTTTTGCATAATACATAATAAAATGGCAGGATCTTTGAAATTATTTTTGTTTTCTGGTGATTGATTAGTTTGGAAAAAGGGTCTGTGTCCAGATTACATATCTGTCAGGACTCCATATCTACATCATCTAAACATGTCTGTAAGGATATCTATGTCTTTATCTACCTCTTTATCTAATTTTTAAACTGTTTTCTTAAACTATACATTTTTTCCCTATTCATGAAGGTCTAACCCTGAGATTTGTTTTTTTTTAATTCCCATAGATAATAAGTATAAAACATATCACACATACAATTGGTTCATAGATCACTTCATTTAGGTGTGTGATTTTCTTGTTCCTGTCATGTCAACTGGTTTTTAGATTTTTGATAGCCTTATCTTCTTAAATCTGATTTCCTCTTTCTATTTTATTACTTCTTGACTCCTAATATTTAAATTCACTATTGACTATTGGAAAATCCATGCCTTCTTGAATAATACCCTTTTTCCCCAGACCATCCTCTGCTTAAACCAGAGGCTAATGACATTTCTCAACCCTGCCCCACTCAAATCCAATTCACACACAAATGGAGACATCATGTTTGTATTGTTACTGGTTCTTCTCAAGAAGGAAGAACAAACAACAGGGACAGCAACGACAACAAAAACAACCGCAAACAAGGGAAGTGCAAGTGACATGAGCAAGTGCTATGAATTAAACTTTGTCATACATATTTCTTGCATACCTGCCTCACTACTATTATGGTCCAAGTTTAAGCTTACCCCTCTCATGGATGTTGTATGTATTTGTGGGAAGGAGTAAACCATGTTCTCAGGAGGTTTTGTATTAACTGTCTTTACTGTGTTATCTGAGAATACTAAGCACCCTCTGGGGACCAAATCTGCCAATTCAAACAGAAGTTAGGAAATGCTGCTATTATTTCTCCTCCTCTTCTCTTCCTCCATTTCCTTTGCCTCCTCCTCCTCCTCTTTCTTCTTCTCCTGTTCCTCCTCCTCCTCCTCCTTCTTTTCAAAAAGCTAGGACAATTAACTTTTGTCCTGAAGTTTTCATTTTGGATTTCTTGAAATATAGTCCTAAAAAAGCCGTTTAAAAAATCTATTGTGTTTTAAAAGGAGAGACTCAACTATGCCTTTAAAGCCAGATCCTTCTGGCTTTCCTTGAAAGGCCAAAAATAGACCCAGCCCAACTCTTAGTGGCTCATTTTTTAGGGTTTGGTGGCTTAGAATACACATAAATAGCAACTGTTTTCTATTCTGACCCAAAATTTTGAAAGTTTTCCCCTCTCAGATTGATATTTTTGGGATAATAAATTGGACAGTCTTTTTTTTTCTCAATTCTTACCTAACCATTAGTCATTGAATTGGTGTGGATTCAGGCAAACTTGAAATTTGGGGAAATCCTTAATTTATAAAGTCCATAGTCATCCAGTGCATCCTAGGCCAATGCCATTTGTCTTGACCTTTGTCTTGCCACTGGACTCCAATGACTCTGGAGGAGAGAGTGAGGTTGATGAAAGTTTTCATCAACAGCTCTAATTCATTCAGATCCAATTCATGAGCAAATCAAGACATCATGAACCAATACATATTATGTAATTGGTTCACCAGTCCTCTTAAAGAACAAAGGATGAACAACAACATATATGTGTGTGTGCACTTTTTGGTTTATTTTTATATTGTTTTACCCAAACAGTACTTCACTGGTAATATTTTTATTTTATTTTAAAAAGGTAATAATTGTAAAAGGTACACCAGGAGCATGTCTAGGCAACTTCAATCAAGCAATAAATAAAACCACAAATATTTATTAAGCCACTGTTATTGTCCAGGGACTATCTAAATGCTTGGGACACAAAGACAAAAATAGAAATGATAGTTAACCCCAAGGAATTTATATTATATTGGGGGAAATAGCACTTATTTTTATAAGAATATCTAACATATATACAATAAAAATATATATCATCTGGGGAAACCTAGCAATACCTACTGAGAGTATGGGGAAAAGCCTCACACAGCCCATGGCACTTAAGATGAGATTTGAAGGTAAGTAGGAAGTCTAAGATGAAGAGGGAAGGTAGAAATGCATTCTAGTAATGAAGGTCAATTGGGACAAAAGTACAGAGATGTGTTCGAGAACTTATTGTACAAGAAACAATGAGAAAGTTTGCCTTTGATTGGAGTTAGTGCATTAAGAATTGTAAAGAACAGATAATTTTTATTTATCCCTAACGGCAATAAGGAGCCATTGTAGTTTCTGAGCAGAGGAATGAGATGCATAAACTTGTACTTTAGGAATATTACCTTTACAATTCTCTTTCTGGATAGCTTCTATAGGAAATCCATTCCCTGCTCAGTACCAGAGACAGCAGCCATGAAGGGAGAGTTGACAAAACTATAAAAAAAAAGCATTGAATTTTTTTCAGACCTCAACAAACACTATCGGTTATACGAGGCCTTTCCTGATCCTCCTATCTACCTTGTATTTATTTTGTACATTTTTTTCATACATTTATTTTGTATACATATGGTTACATGTTGTCCTCTTTCCTCCCTACAGAATCTAAACTCCATGAGGCAAGAAAATGTTTCACTTATATCTTTTTATCCCCATTATTTAGTACCCTATGTGGGAGATAGTAGATGATTAACATATGTTTGTTCATTGATTAAAGTTTCAATTGCATGTGGTTACAACCCTTTGTCCCAGTTATTGACAAAAGTTGGAGGCAATGCAAAGACAATGAAAGACTCTAGATTCATCCTTCTGGTTCAGTAACAAGATTTCTGGGACCCAGCATCCTAGAGAGGCATTAGACCCAGCGAATGAGAAGCCTCTAGAAAACCTCAGGAATAGAGAAACCAAAAGTAGAGGTGAATTGAAAGGAATGTTTGGGCCTCATCTTCTGGGGAGATGGGCCTAGAACATATGAACTGGAAGTTGGAGGACCACCAAAGTATCAAACTATGATTTGGAGGAGCAAAATCTGAATTTTGTTTTCTTCTACTTCTGTGCCTTACAGGAATGCTACACCTCTTAAAAGTAGGAAGTTGTTCTTTAACAAGCTCAAATTTATTTCTCTTTTGGGAAATGATCCATTAAGTCTGAAGGCTTGTCCCTGGAGTAGAAAGGTGAACTCACTGGATTGTGATGGGTTGAATTTCTTGTCACCCCAAACTCCTTTCCTAGCTGAAGGTTATCCATATACTTTGGCTAGAGCTATAAAGCTGTAGAAGTGTATGGGCCTCTTGGGGAATGTGTGACTCACAGAGGGGAAAAGTGTCTTGATTGTTATGAACACATGTGAGAAGTTTATGTGATTTTTGTCATGTCTGTGGGGTTACAATAAGCACTGTTCTGTATCCAGTGTATCATTACCTTGAATGCTTACACAGGAGCTGAGGTCTCTTTATAGTCAGATCTGAAGAGAACTAGATGTGAGCTATATACTAAAGTTCCCAGAGGAAATTCTAGGTAAGGGAAGAACCAACTGAAATGAGTGATTTCAGGAACAGTTACTCAAAATTGAACCCAATCTGTATAAACCCAGAGCTTGGGGATGTAGGTGATGGGTTACATAAAACACAGTGATTTCCCATCTTTTTTCTTTCTATGATCATATGGATGTTCACATGGGAAAAATCACCTTGACAACTCAGACATAGGAATCTTGTGTCAGAACAATAGTAGCTTGGCATATGTTGAAGCAGCCACTTGGTTGATTGTTCAAAGCAAGGCACACCAGGGCTCTCGGTGCTAAGAGAGCCAGCATATGTGCTCACTTAGCATCAGGGTGATAGTACTTCTAGTTTAGAGATGATGTTCCTGAAGATGAATAGCAATCTGTAAACATATGGGTGTACCTGGGGGAAAAGAATGAAAAGCATTGCTAGAGTAGGGATTCTTAACATTTCTGCTTGTGTCACGGTCCCTCCTTTGACAATCTGGTGAAGCTTGTAGACTCTCACAATACTGTTTTCCAATACATTAAAAGATATGTTTACAAAGGAAACCAGTTATATTGAAATAGGGTTGTCAAATACATTTTAAATGTTCATTCTAGATGAAGAACCCCTGTTTTTAGACATTGCCACCCAGGGCTGTTCTCTTTCCAATAGAAAGGGGAAAGAAAAATCACTGGCTTTAACAAAACCCTACAGTGGAAGACAAAGAATCATTGAAAACTCAATGACTTGGACTTGAACCAGAATTTGTGATAATTCCAACATAGAGCTGTTTCCACTTTGCACTGTGAAAAATGGTTTACTAAGTAAATGCGTAACCTAAACCAGATTGCAGGAGAGACTAGTCAAACTGTTTGAGATAACATATGTTTTCAAAGACTTTAGGGTTCTATTTACTTAAATGCAAAAAAATACACCAATTAAATATTATTTTATCTTATTCATTAAAAAGAACACAAACTCCCTTAAAAGATGTTTTTTTCAATTCTTATTTGGGTTACTGTTGGGTCAATTAGTTCAAATCAATAAAACATTATGGATGTCCCTGTCTCCATGCAGAATTCCATCCTGTTGCCCAGAAATAAGCAGTCCTAATTCAGGAGTTAAAGAAATGAACAATAGGAAGGTTTTCTTAGGGATTCTAATCTACATCCTATAAACTATAGACTCATAGAGACCTCACAAAAATTAATGAGGTTTTGAGACCCTTATATGAAAGGTATTTTCTCAAAGAGAATTATTTTCCTTGCTGGGTATATATTCAACTCAGAGAGCAATAGTTTTCACATCTAAGTCCCTTTGTCAGGTGATATTTTGAGTGTGCTGATATTTTAATAACATATTTCATTCAAGGATCTCAAAGTGTTTTATAAATAATTACCTTATTAATGCACTGGTGACTCCTGTAAGGTAGTTGGGTAACATTATTTATAGCCACATTACAAAGAGGCCAGGATGAATAAAAGTTGAAAGGTTAATTTGGGGTCATGGAACAAGTCAACCAATGTAGGTAGGTATAGAGTGTTGACTCCACACCCAAAGGTTACTAGATTTGATTTTACTTTGGGCATCAAGGTGGAAGAGGGAGAAATAGCCAAGACATGGACTTGGTAGTGAGATTTTCAGCAGGAAGAAAAGGGAATCAAGACTGATTTTTCTTTACTGGTTTTCCTCCCCACTCAGACAACTAAGAGTAACTAGGCTTAAAACAGTGCCCAGAATATAGTAGGCACTTAGTAAATGCTTGCTGACTTCAATTGGTCTACCCACTCTACCCTCACCCTACAGATACTGCTTACATGACACCATGCTATAAGAAAGAGAACTCCGAAAAGGAAGTTTGATCATCTGGGTTTTTTTCCTTTTTCTGCCACCATCTTTATGTTCCCTCTTTGGATTTTAGTTTTCTAATAAGTAAAATGTGGGAATTAAGGCAAACGTTTCCCAGTGTCTCTGCCATCTCTAATATTCTATGATACTTGAATTAGTATTTAAAAATAAACAATAGCAGGCAAGAAAAAATAAAACTATCAAAATATGTTGCTGTTATTCAGTCATTTTCAGTAGTGGCTAACTCTTTGTGACCCCACTTGGAGCTTTCTTAGCAAAGGTACCAGAATAGTTTGTCCCTTCCATTGCTAGTTCATTTTACATATGAGGAAATGGAGGCTTATTGAGAAGTTAAAAAAACACATTACAAATATACATGGTGTTAAGTTACTTGCTCAGATCATAGGATCTGAGGCCACATTGAAACTCAGGAAGATGGCCCTTCTTGACTCCAGGCCCAGACTCTATCCACTGTACCACCCAGCTGCCCTGATGAGAATATGGATAGTCATATAATAGTCATATAAAACAAATTGAAAGAGAGAGAGAGAGAGAGAGAGAGAGAGAGAGAGAAAGGATGAAGAGGATGGAAGGAAGGAAGGAAGGAAGGAAGGAAGGAAGGAAGGAAGGAAGGAAGGAAGGAAGGAAGGAAGGAAAAAGGAAATGTGCTTTATCTATCTTTAATCTTTAAAGCAAATCTTTTCCAAAAAGTTGAGTGTTTAAATACAGCCTATATAATAGTAATCTTTGATTTGTGAAGATGACACTACTGACCCAACCATCCACAGGAGAAGTTCACACTACCTTCTTCACCAGTTCATTTGGAACTGCTTCTCCAGGAGTGGTGATGAATGATATTAATCATGTTATACTTTCTCAATAAGTCCCTGATAGCTTATAAGACCAGTTGAAGTTAAGGTTCTAGCCTGTGGCTATGGAATACAAATTTACTGGGTGAAAAACTAATTGTCCTATAGGTGACACTCATCTGTGTTCCAGTACCACAAAAATGCACCTATTACCTTTGCATAATTAAGATTGCATTTATAAATTCTATGGTAAAATACAAAAGCTTGAGGGTAAAAGAGATTCAATTATTCATGGGAAAATTATGTTCTTTGGTTAAAAAGCAACAGCAGCTAGAAACTTGAAAGGGGGAACGTTTTGATTAAACTGACCCAAAATGTTTCTTTCTCGATTTAACAGCTTGGCAGCTGAATGCTCTTCCTACCAAAATATGGTTTCCTTTTATTTTCTATTTTATCACCAACCTACCAATTATCTTTCTCCCCTAGCAATCAGAAGCACCTATCTGCTCATTTTTTATAGATATGCCAAGTGAGTAAAAGCTATAGAGAATTTTTTCTCTTGTCAGACTTTAAAAAAATGCGACCAACAATGAAATAGCAAGCAATTATGTGAAAACTACTTACCAAATCAAAAAATAATAATTGTTCCTCAAAATTTACACTGAGCCAAACCTTTCCCACAGAAATCAAATTATCATTTTCATCATTTCATTCTTTATTCTCCTTTAATTATTCTATTTTGTGGTATAGAACTTGGTTAAATATAGCCAATTTCCTTGTCTGTAAAATGAGTTGTGCTGTGCACCCTCAAAGATTCCTTTAAGTTCTTACATTCAGTTATTCTTGGATTCTAAACTTTCACCTTCATCCCCACTTCTAAGTACAGGGTTAGCTCAAAGCAATCCTTCCTTGGCTACATTAAGCAAGAGTCAATTTGCTACAATGACAAACCACAGTTCCAAATGACTCATGATGAAACATTATCTACATCCATACAGAAAGCTGATAGACACATTTTGTTTTCTTCCCTCCCTTCCTTCCTCCCTCCCTCCCTCCCTCCCTCCCTTCCTTCCTTCCTTCCTTCCTCCCTTCCTTCCTTCCTTCCTTCTTTCCTCCCTCCCTCCCTCCCTTCCTTCCTTCCTTCCTTCCTTCCTTCTTTCCTCCCTCCCTCCCTCCTT
>NW_027187325.1:4658530-4659891 GCF_028583685.1 Petaurus breviceps papuanus | reverse complement strand
TTTCTTTCTTTCTTTCTTTCTTTCTTTCTTCCTTCCTTCCTTCCTTCCTTCCTTCCTTCCTTCCTTCCTTCCTTCCTTCCTTCCATCCTTCCTTCCTATTGCATGCACTAGTCCAGGTGCGAGATCATGAGAACTCTAAATCAGGGTAATATCAGCGTCAGAGAGAAGAAAATGTAGATGAGAAATGTTGTGAAGGCAAAATCTACAAGAGTTGAAAACAGATTTTATATAGATAGTAAGAGAGAGTGGAGGAATTGAATATGACATCTAATTTGCTAGACTGTGTAGCTAGAAATATATTGTTTCTGTCCACACTGAGGGAAAGTTAGGAAGAGGGTATTTCTTGTTTGTTTGTTTGTTCAAGAAATTGGACCCAGTGCTGGATCTGACGGACAGGGAAATTGTCTTCAGAAGTGAACCAGGTCTCTCTATGAGCCTGAAGATGGGAAAAAAAAGACAGAGAAGACATTTAAGATGAAAGCAAACATTCTAAAGAGCACAGTGAAAGGGATGAGAGTAAAAGGGTGGAGTGGGGAGTGCTGGAAATAAGGCAGCAAGCAGAAAAGGAGAGATAATGGACTCTGTATAATGATAGGGGTTCAAAATCAATGGGATGTGGAGGATATATGTGACTGGCTCAAGTCTGCTAAGCATTGACAAATTCATATGAGTTATCAAATAAGGGTTAGAACTCTCACTAGGTTGGAGTACTCTCAGAGTGTTAGGGAGGGAACCAGGGCAGAAAGCTGACGGAATGTCACTTTTTTTTTTTTTTTTATGTTCCTGAAGGCTTGCAAGGAAATACCGTGTTTCCCCTATAATAAGACACTGTCTTATTATTATTTTTTTGGACAGAAAAACACCAGAGGGCTTATTTTCAGGGGAGGGCTTATTTTAATGAACATTGACAGCAATTTTAATAAACAGGTAAATGTGAACAAAAAAATGTATCTTTATTCAACAATGAATTCAATAAAGAACAGGATGACGCGCTCACTGCTGCAACTCTGATTGGATGCAGCTCAGAGCGCAATCTCAATAGGGCTTATTTTTGGGGGAGGGCTTATTTTAGAGGAATCTTACACAGTAAGGGGAGGGCTTATTTTTGGGATAGGCTTTATTATCGGGGAAACACAGGGGGTAGGCAAAAAAGGAAATAGATGGAAGGAACAAGGCAAGATAGCACCCCTCTGCCTCCTTCAGGCTGAAGAGTCCCCTGTCTGTGGGAAGAAGACAGAATGAGAGACCAATGACTGATAGAATGATCTCTCTCTGTCTGTCTCTTCTGTCTCTGTCTCTCTCTCTGTTTCTCTGTCTCTGTCTCTCTGTTACTCTATCTCACTGTCTCTCTCTGTCTCTCT